>NW_027098964.1:614411-895966 GCF_037042795.1 Molothrus aeneus | reverse complement strand
GGGGGGAGCGCTCGAGTCGCGATAGTCGCGAGGGGGTGGGGGAGGGGGGGAGGAGGAGGAGGAGGAAAAAAAAAAAAAAAAACGGGGGAGGGGGGAAGGGAAGGGGTGGGGGAGGGGAGGCCGCACGTGACGCCGCTGTTTGGCCCCGTGACCGGACCCGCCAAAAAAAAAAAAAAAGAGGAAAAAAAACCCAAAAAAAAGGAAAAAAAAAAAAAAAAACAAACCCCAAAAATTCCCAAATCCCCTCCCCCCCCTTTCCCTTCCCCCCCTTTCCCTTCCCCTCCCCCCCCCAAAATTTTTTTTTCTCCCTTCCCCCCCCTTTTTTTCCCTTCCCCCTCCCCCACCCCTCCGCTTTTTAAAGATTTTTAATTCATTTTTAAATTTTTTTAAATTTTTAATTTTTAAAACCTCCCCCACCCCCACCCCCCCCTCCCCGGGTAAATCGTAGCGAGGCCGCCCCTCCCCCACTATCGCGACAGCCCCGCCCCTATCGCGACAGAGCCTCCCCTCCCCTCCCCTCCCCCCCCCTCCATGGACATGTTGGACCCCGGGCTGGACTCGGCCGCTGGCTCCGCCCCCAGGTGAGGGGGAGGGGGGGAGGGGGGAGGGGACCCCAAATTTGGGGGGGGGGGAGGGGGGGAGGGGACCCCAAAAATAGGGGGGGAGGGGGAGCCCAAAATTGGGGGGGAGGGGCCCCAAAACTGGGGGGAGGGGGAGGGAAAATCGGGGGGGGGAATGGGGGAGGGGCCCCAAAATTGGGGGAGGGGGAGCCAAAATTTGAGGTGGGGGAGGGGAAAGAGGGACCCCCAAATTAGGGGGGGAGGGGTCTCGAAATTTGGGGAGGGGGAGGGAAAACTGGGGGGGAGGGGGAGCCAAAAATTGGGGGAGGGGGAGCCCAAAATGGGGGGGGGGGGGTGGGCCTAAAATTGGGGGGGGGAGGAGCCCAAAATTGGGGGGAGAGGGGCCCCAAAATTGGGGGAGGGGAAGCCAAAAATGTGGGGGAGGGGGAGCCCAAAATGGGGGGGGATGGGCCTAAAATTGGGGGAGGGGTCAAGGGAGGAGAGACCCCAAAAAATTTGGGGGGGATTTGGGGAAAGGGGAACCCCAAATTTGGTGGGGGGGAAGGGGGGTAAAGGGAGCCCAAAAATTGGGGGAGGGGTCCCCAAAAAAAGGGTCCCGAAATGTGTGGGGGGGACCCCAAAAATTGGGGGAGGGGTCCCAAAATGGGGGGGAAAATGGACCCCAAAATTGGGGGAGGGGTCCCAAAAAATTGTGGGGGAGGGGTCCCCAAAAACGGTCCCAAAATGGAGGGGGGGACCCCAAAATTTGCAGGGAAGGGACCCCAAAAATTGGGGGGAAGGGTCCCCAAAAAAGGGTCCCAAAGTGGAGGGGGGGGCACCCCAAAATTTGGGTACGAAAGGGGAAAAGTGACCTCAACAATTGGGGGGAGGGATCCCAAAAATGGGGGGAAAAGGGACCCCAAAATTGGGGGATGAGACCCCAAAAATTGTGGGGAAGGGTCCCCAAAAAAGGGTCCCAAAATTTGGAGGGAGGGGTCCCCAAAAATTGGGGGGAGGGGTCCCAAAATGGGGGGGAAAAGGGACCCTAAAATTGGGGGAGGGGTCCCCAAAAAAAGGTCCCAAAATGGAGGGGGGGACCCCAAAATTTGGAGGGAGGGGTCCCCAAAATTGGGGGGAGGGGTCCCAAAAATTGGGGGGAGGGGTCCCCAAAAAGGGTCCCAAAATTGGGGGGATGAGACCCCAAAAATTGAGGGGAGAGGTCCCAAAAAAAGGGCCCCAAAATGGAGGGGGGGGACACCCCAAAATTTGGGTGGGGAGGGGGAAAAGTGACCCCAAAAATTGGGGGGAGGGGTCCCAACATTGGGGGGGGGTTCCCCAAAAAAGGGTCCCAAAATTTGGAGGGAGGGGTCCCAAAATGGGGGGGAAAAGGGACCCCAAAATTGAGGGAGGGGTCCCAAAAATTGTGGGGAAGGGTCCCAAAAAAAGGGTCCCAAAATGGAGGGGGGGACCCCAAAATTTGGAGGGAGGGGTCCCCAAAATTGGGGAAGGGTCCCCAAAAAAAGGGTCCCAAAGTGGAGGGGGGGACCCCAAAAATTTTGGGGGGGGGTCCCCAAATTTGTGTCCGCGGCCCAGCCAGGAGAAGGCGCAGGAGAGCGAGGAGGGAGCGGAGCTGCGCGAGGGTGAGGGCAGCGCGGGATTGGGGCAAATTCCCGGGATTTTGGGCAATTTCGGGGAAAATTTGAATTTTTGGGGGGAATTCCCCAAATTTTGGGGCATTTCGGGGGGAGTTTTGGGGAAAAAATTTGAATTTTTGGGGAATTTTGGGAAAAAATTTGAATTTTTGGGGGATTTTGGGGGGAGTTTTGGGGAAAAAATTTGAAATTTTGGGGGGAGTTTTGGGGAAAAAATTTGAATTTTGGGGGGATTTTTTGGGGGAGGATTTGGAATTTTTGGGGGATTTTTTGGGGGATTCGTGAATTTTTGGGGGGATTTGGGGAGAATTTTGGGGAAATTCCTGAAATTTTGGGGAATTTGGGGTGGATTTGGGGGGATTTTTTGCAGAAATTTTGAATTTTGGGGGGATTTGGGGTGAATTTTGGGGGATTTGGGGGATTTTGTGGGAATTTTTGGGGGGATTTTTGGGGGGATTTTGGGGGAAATTCCTGAAATTTTGGGGGAATTTTGGGGGGATTTTGGGGGGATTTTTGAATTTTGGAAGATTTTGGGGGGGAATTCCTGAATTTTTGGGGGATTTTTTGCAGAAATTTTGAATTTTTGGGGAATTTTGGGGGGAATTCTGGGGAAATTCCTGGAATTTTGGGGAATTTGGGGTGGATTTGGGGGATTTTGGGGATGGATTTTGAGGGAATTCCCGAATTTTTGAGGCTTTTTGGATTTTTTGACATTTCGTCCCCCAGGTGTGGGAATATTTTGAATATTTTTAGGGTTTTTTGGGATATTTTTGGGGTAATTTTGGGATATTTTGGGGATATTTTGGATGATGTTTTGAGGATATTTTTGGGAATATTTTTAGGGGTTTTTGGGGGATTTTTGGGGATAATTTCAGGGATAATTTCAGGATATTTTTGGGATAATTTTGGGATATTTTGGGGATAATTTCAGGATATTTTCAGGATATTTTGGGGATAATTTCAGGATAATTTCGGGATATTTTTGGGATATTTTGGGGATCGTTTTGGGGATATTTTTGGGATATTTTTGGGGAATTTGGGGAATAATTTCAGGATATTTTGGGGATAATTTTGGGGATATTTTGGGGATAATTTGGGGATAATTTTGGAATATTTTCGGGATATTTTGGGGAATATTTTGGGGATAAATTTGGAATATTTTCGGGATGTTTTTGGGATATTTTGGGGATATTTTGGGGATAATTTTGGGATATTTTCAGGATATTTTTGGGATAATTTCGGGATATTTAGGGGATAGTTTTGGGATATTTTCGGGATATTTTGGGGATATTTCGGGGATATTTTGGGATATTTTGAGGACATTTTTGGGATATTTTGGGGACGTTTTTGGGACTATTTTGGGCTGTTTCTCCCCCCAGGTGAGGTCCCTCCAGGTGAGGGAATAATTTGAATATTTTAGGATATTTTGGGGATATTTTGAGGATATTTTTTTGGGATATTTTGGGGATAATTTCGGGATATTTTTGGGAATATTTTGGGGATAATTTCGGGATATTTTTGGGAATATTTTGGGGATATTTTTGGCATAATTTTCAGGGTATTTTTGGCATAATTTTCAGGATATTTTGGGGTAATTTTGGGTATTTTACCCCTCCAGGTGAGGCCCCTCCAGGTGAGGGAATAATTTGAATATTTTAGGATATTTTGGGGATATTTTGGGATATTTTCAGGATATTTTAAATATAATTTCGGGATAATTTTGGAGATATTTTGGGGAAGTTTTGGGGATGTTTTGGGAATATTTTGGGGATATTTTTGGGATATTTTTGGGGATATTTTCAGGATAATTTCAGGATATTTTGGGGATATTTTGGGGATGTTTTGGGGATAATTTTGGGGATAATTTCAGGATATTTTTGGGACGTTTTTGGGACTATTTTGGGCTGTTTCCCCCGCCAGGTGAGGCCCCTCCAGGTGAGGGAATAATTTGAATATTTTAGGATATTTTGGGGATATTTTCAGGATATTTTAAAGATAATTTCGGGATAATTTTGGAGATATTTTGGGGATGTTTTGGGATAATTTCGGGATATTTTGGGGGATATTTTGGGGATATTTTTGGGGATATTTTCAGGATAATTTCAGGATATTTTGGGGATATTTTTGGGGATATTTTCAGGATATTTTGAGGATATTTTGGGGATAATTTTGGGGATATTTGGGGATATTTTGAGGACATTTTGGGGATATTTTGGGGACGTTTTTGGGACTATTTTGGGCTGTTTCCCCCGCCAGGTGAGGCCCCTCCAGGTGAGGGCTCGGTGGCCGTGCCCGGCGCCCCCGCGGGGTTTCCCGAGCCGGGGCTGCAGGGGCTGCAGGGGCTCCAGTGCCACTTCCGGAGCGACACCAACGGCGGCCAGGTACCCTGGGGGGGGGAGGGGAGCACACCTGGGCACAGCTGGGCACACCTGGGCACAGCTGGAGGGGGGGAAATGGGGAAACCCGGCGAAAACTGGGAGAAAATCGGTGGAAATTTGGGGATTTGGGGACACCTGGGGCACACCTGGGCACATCTGGGGCACAGCTGGGGCACACCTGGGCACACCTGGGGGGCAGAGACCCCTCCCCATGCCCCACCCTGGGCACCTTCCAGGTGTGCCCAGGTGTGCCCAGGTGAGGCTCCCTGCCCGCCCAGGTGCCCCCAGGGGTGCCCAGGTGTGGTTTGGGGGTGCCCAGGTGTGTCCAGGTGTGGTTTGGGGGTGCCCAGGTGCCCCCAGGTGTTCCCAGGTGTGGTTTGGGGCTGCCCAGGTGCATTTAGGGGTGCCCGGGTGTGGTTTTGGGGTTCCCCAGGTGTATTTAGGGGTGCCCCCAGGTGTCCCCAGGTGTGGTTTTGGGGTGCCCCAGGTGTATTTAGGTGTCCCTAGGTGTCCCCAGGTGTATTTAGGGGCACCCAGATGTCCCCAGGTGTATTTAGGGGTGCCCAGGTGTGGTTTGGGGCTGCCCAGGTGTCCCCAGTTGTGCCCAGGTGCATTTTGGGGTGCCCAGGTGTGGTTTGGGTGCCCCCAGGTGCCCCCAGGTGCAGTTTTGGGGTGCCCCAGGTGTCCCCAGGTGTGGTTTTGGGTGCCCCAGGTGGCCCCAGGTGTCCCCAGGTGCATTTTGGGGTGCCCAGGTGTGGTTTGGGTGCCCCCAGGTGCCGTTTGGGGTGCCCCAGGTGTCCCCAGGTGTATTTAGGTGTCCCCAGGTGTCCCCAGGTGTGGTTTGGGTGCCCCCAGGTGCCCCCAGGTGCAGTTTGGGGTGTCCCCAGGTGCAGTTTGGGGTGCCCAGGTGCAGTTTTGGGGTGCCCCAGGTGCCCCCAGGTGTATTCAGGTGTCCCCAGGTGTCCCCAGGTGCCCCCAGGTGCAGTTTTGGGGTGTCCCCAGGTGCCCCCAGGTGTATTTAGGTGTCCCCAGGTGTATTTAGGGGTGCCCAGGTGCCCCCAGGTGTATTCAGGTGTCCCCAGGTGCCCCCAGGTGTGTTTGGGGTGCCCGGTGACGCCGCCCCTCCCCCGCAGGTGACGTACCGCGTGGTCCAGGTGAGCGAGGCCGCCCTCGATGGCGCCGAGGCCGCGGTCGCCGTCCCCACCTTCAGCGCGGGGAGCGCCCAGGTGAGAGCGGGGACACCTGGGGGGCTCAGGTGGGGTCTGGGGGGGCTCAGGTGGGGTTTGGGGACACCTGGGGGGCTCAGGTGGGGCTCAGGTGGGGTCTGGGGGGGCTCAGGTGGGGTTTGGGGACACCTGGGGGGGTTTGGGGGGGCTCAGGTGGGGTCTGGGGACACCTGGGATGGGTCTGGGGGGGCTCCAGGTGGGGCTCAGGTGGGGTTTGGGGGGGCTCAGGTGGGGTTGGGGGGGCTCAGGTGGGGTTTGGGGACACCTGGGACGGAACTGGGGGGCTCAGGTGGGGCTCAGGTGGGGTCTGGGGACACCTGGGCAGGTCCAGGTGGGGTTTGGGGGGATCCAAGTGGGGTTTGGGGGGCTCAGGTGGGGGTTGGGGGGTACCTGGGGGGGGTTTTGGGATCTCAGGTGGGTTCCAGGTGGGTCCCAGGTGGGTTCTCAGGTGGGTTTGGGGGCTTCCAGGTGGGTTTGGGGATGTTTGAGATTGGGGATCCAGGTGGGTTCCAGGTGGGATTTGGGGATGTCAGGTGGATTTTGGGGTTTCTCAGGTGGGTTCCAGGTGGATTTTGGGGTTTCTCAGGTGGGTTCCAGGTGGGTTCCAGGTGGATTTTGGGGTATTTCAGGTGGGATCTCAGGTGGGTATGGCCAGTTCCAGGTGGGCTCTTAGGTGGGATCTCAGATGGATTTTGGGGTTTCTCAGGTGGGTTCCAGGTGGGATTTGGGGGATCTCAGGTGGATTTTGGGGTTTCTCAGGTGGGATCTCAGGTGGATTTTGGGGATCTCAGGTGGGTTCCAGGTGGATTTGGGGATTTTGGAGATTGGGGATCCAGGTGGGGTTTGGGGGATCTCAGGTGGGATCTCAGGGGGGTTCTCAGGTGAGATCTCAGGTGGATTTTGGGGGATCTCAGGTGAGATCTCAGGTG
Organism: Molothrus aeneus; assembly: GCF_037042795.1. Lineage (NCBI taxonomy): Eukaryota > Metazoa > Chordata > Aves > Passeriformes > Icteridae > Molothrus > Molothrus aeneus. Next base: position 889,221 of record NW_027098964.1, on the reverse strand, counting down.
GATTTTGGGGGATCTCAGGTGGGATCTCAGGTGGGTTTGGGCTATCTCAGGTGGATTTTGGGGGATCTCAGGTGGGTTTGGGGTATCTCAGGTGGATTTTGGGGTATCTCAGGTGGGTTCCAGGTGCCTTCTCAGGTGGGTTCTCAGATGGGTTTTGGGGTATCTCAGGTGGGTTCTCAGGTGGGTTCGGGTCTCTCAGGTGGATTTTGGGGTCTCTCAGGTGGGTTCTTAAGTGGGTTTGGGTCTTTCAGGTGGGTTCCAGGTGGGTTCAGGATCTCAGGTGGGTTTGGGTTTCTCAGGTGGGTTCCAGGTGGATTTTGGGGGATCTCAGGTGGGTTTGGGATCTCAGGTGGGTTCTTGAATGGATTTTGGGGTTTCTCAGGTGGGTTCCCGGTGGATTTTGGGGTTTCTCAGGTGGGTTCTGGGGTGGATTTTGGGGTTTCTCAGGTGGGTTTGGGTTTCTCAGGTGGGATCCAGGTGGGTTCCAGGTGGATTTTGGGGTTTCTCAGGTGGGTTCCAGGTGGGTTCTGGGGTGGATTTTGGGGATCTCAGGTGGGTTTGGGGTATCTCAGGTGGGTTCCAGGTGGGTTCCAGGTGGATTTTGGGGATCTCAGGTGGGTTTGGGTTTCTCAGGTGGGTTCCAGGTGGGTTCTGGGGTGGATTTGGGGGATCTCAGGTGGGTTTGGGTTTCTCAGGTGGGTTCCAGGTGGGTTCTGGGGTGGATTTTGGGGATCTCAGGTGGGTTTGGGGTATCTCAGGTGGGTTCCAGGTGGGTTCCAGGTGGATTTTGGGGATCTCAGGTGGGTTTGGGTTTCTCAGGTGGGTTCCAGGTGGGTTCTGGGGTGGATTTGGGGGATCTCAGGTGGGTTTGGGTTTCTCAGGTGGGATCCAGGTGGGTTCCAGGTGGATTTTGGGGTTTCTCAGGTGGGTTCTTGGATGGATTTTGGGGTTCTCAGGTGGGTTCCAGGTGGGTTCTGGGGTGGATTTTGGGGTTTCTCAGGTGGGTTTGGGGTATCTCAGGTGGGATCTCAGGTGGGTTTGGGTCTCTCAGGTGGGTTCCAGGTGGGTTCTCAGGTGGGTTCCAGGTGGGTTCTCAGGTGGATTTTGGGGGTTCTCAGGTAGGTTCCAGGTGGGTTCCAGGTGGATTTTGGGGATCTCAGGTGGGTTTGGGTTTCTCAGGTGGGTTCCAGGTGGATTTTGGGGTTTCTCAGGTGGGATCCAGGTGGGTTCTGGGTGGATTTTGGGGTTTCTCAGGTGGGCTCTGGGTCCCTGGCCCCGCCCAGCTCACCTGAGCCCCCTCCCCTCCCCTCCCCTCCCCTCCCCCCCCAGGTGCTCCAGGGCCCCTTCAGCAACGGCGGCGGGGGCGGGGCCAGCCCGGGCAGCGAGGGCGGGGCCGAGAGACTCACCTGGGGGGGGGAGGGGACCCTGCTGCAGGCAGAGACCACCCTGGCACCGGCCACAGGTACCTGGGCACACCTGGGGGCGCCAAAATGGGGAAAATCGGTGAAAACTGGGGGAAAATCGGGGAAAATTGGGGGAAAATCGGTGAAAATTGGAGAATTTGGGGGCACCAAAATGGGGGAAATCGGTGAAAATTGGGGGAAAATCGGTGAAAATTGGAGAATTTGGGGGCACCTGGGGACAGATGGGGGCACCTGGGGAGGAGCTGGGCACACCTGAGGACACATAAAATGCACCTGGGCACACCTGGGGGGCACAAACCCCACACCTGGGCACAGCTGGGGCCACCAAAATGGGGAAAATCAGTGAAAATTCGGGGAAATTTTGGAGAGTTTGAGGGCACCTGGGCACACCTGGGGGCACCTAAAATGCACCTGGGCACACCTGGGCACAGCTGGGGTTGGAAATGTCACACCTGGGCACACCTGAGGATGGCAAAGGCCACACCTGGGCACATCTGGGGACCCTTGGGCGCACCTGGGGGGCACAAACCCCACACCTGGGCACACCTGGGGGCACCTGGGCACACCTGGGAGAAAGAAATCACACCTGGGCACACCTGGGGGGGGTACCTGGGCACACCTGAGGATGGCAAAGCCCAAATCTGGGTACATCTGGGGGCACCTGGGGTTGGAAATGTCACACCTGGGCACACCTGGGGACACCAAAATGGGGGAAAATCGGTGAAAATTTGAGAATTTGGGGACACCTGGGTACAGCTGGGGGCACCTGGGGGGGACCTGGGCACAGCTGAGAGTGGCAAAGGGCACACCTGGGCACACCTGGGGCTGGAAATGTCACACCTGGGCACAGCTGGGGGCACCTGGGGCACACCTGGGGGAAGGAAATCAAACCAGGGCACACCTGGGGCACACCTGGGGGGCACAAACCGCACACCTGGGCACACCTGGGCACACCTGGGGATGGCAAACTCCACACCTGGGCACACCTGGAGGACACCTGGGGTTGGAAATGGCACACCTGGGCACACCTGGGCACACCTGGGCTGGGTTCCTCGGCCCCGTGGTGCCCCCAGGTGTGTCCCAGGTGTGTCTCAGGTGTCCCCAGGTGTGCCCAGGTGTCCCCAGGTGTCCCCAGGTGCCCCGGTCTCACCTGTCCCCTCCCCCAGGCCAGTTCTATGTGATGATGACGCCTCCGGAGGTGCTGCAGGGAGGGGGAGGGGCCCCGCGAGGCCTCGCCCCCCACGGCCACGCCCACGGCCACGGCCACGCCTACTCGCCGTGAGTGACAGCTGGGGGCACCGAAACGGGGAGAATCTGCGGGGATTTGGGGGTTCTGGGGGGAAAATTGGGGATTTGGGGGCACCTGGGGGCACCTGAGGAGTACCTGGGGATACCTGGGGACACCTGGGGGGTACCTGGGCACATTTGGGAGGGGATGAATAAAAACCATGGGGGGAAATTTGGGTGAAAAATGGGGATTTTGGAGGGGCTGGAGTTACCTGGGCACACCTGGGGGCACAGAAATGGGGAAAATTGGGAAAATCGATGGAAATTTGGGGGTTTTGGAGGGAAAATTGGGGATTGGGGCGCACCTGGGCACACCTGGGCACACCTGGGGGCACCTGGGGGCACCTGGGCACACCTGGGGTGGGATTCCCTTTACCTGGGCACAGCTGGGGGAGGTTTGGGCACACCTGGGGCACAGCTGGGCCGATCCAGGGCCCCCCCTGTGCCCACCTGTGCCCCCCCTGTGCCCCCCCTGTGCCCCCCTGTGCCCACCTGTGCCCACCTGTGCCCACCTGTGCCCCCCTGTGCCCCCCCTGTGCCCACCTGTGCCCCCCTGTGCCCACCTGTGCCCACCTGTGCCCACCTGTGCCCCCCTGTGCCCCCTGTGCCCACCTGTGCCCCCCCTGTGCCCCCCCTGTGCCCCCCTGTGCCCACCTGTGCCCACCTGTGCCCACCTGTGCCCACCTGTGCCCGCAGGAAGCTGGAGGGGCCCCGGGTGCCGCGGGACGAGCGACGGCGAGCGCAGCACAACGAGGGTGAGGGGACACCTGGGGACACCTGGGGATACCTGGGGACACCTGGGGACACACCTGGGGACACACCTGGGGACACACCTGGGGACACCTGGGGACACCTGGGCACACCTGGGGACACACCTGGGGACACACCTGGGGACACATGGGGACACCTGGGGGTACCTGGGGGTACCTGGGGACACACCTGGGGGACACACCTGGGGACACACCCGGGGACAGCTGGGGACACCTGGGGACACCTGGGGATACCTGGGGACACACCTGGGGACACACCTGGGGATACCTGGGGACACACCTGGACACACCTGGGGATACCTGGGACACACCTGAGACCCCCCCTGGGGACACCTGGGGGCACCTGGGGACACCTGGGGACACCTGGGTGGCTCCAGACTCACCTGGGCTGAGCCAAGATCCCCAAATGTCCCCAAATCTCCCAAACTTTCCCCATTTTTTCCCCATTTTTTGGCCGTTTTTTCCCCATTTTCTGCCCGAATTTTCGAGTTTTCTCCATTTTTTCCCATTTTTTCCCACAATGGCCCAAATTTGCCTCAATTTTCCCCATTTTTTCCCCATTTCTCGCCCAGTTTCCACCCTTTTTTTTTTGGTTTTCCCAATTTTCCCCCCATTTTTTTGGTTTTCCCCATTTTTCCCCATTTTCCCCAGTTTTCCCATTTTTTCCCCAATTTTCACCCCCTTTTTTCCCATTTTTCTCAATTTTCCCCATTTCTGCCATTTTTTGGCCATTTCTCACCTGATTTTCTTCCCATTTTTCCTCCATTTCTCACTCAATTTCCACCCAATTTTTTTGTTTTCCCCATTTTCCCCCATTTTTCCCCATTTTTTCCTAATTTCCCCCATTTTTCCCCATTTCTTGCCCAATTTCCACCCCATTATTTGTTTTTCCCATTTTTCCCCCATTTTTCTCTATTTTCCCCAATTTCCCCCCATTTTTTCCCATTTTTCCCCCATTTCTCACCCAATTTTCACCTTTTTTTTTGTTTTCCCCATTTTCCCTTATTTTTCCTGATTTTTTTCCCATTTCCCCCCATTTTTTTCCCATTTCTTGGCCATTTTTTGCCCAATTTTCACCCAATTTATTTTGGTTTTTTCCCCTTTTTCCCCCATTTTCCCCCCAATGTCCCGAACCAAAATTTCCCCAATTTTTTCCCATTTTTGCCCGATTTTCACCCAATTTTTTTGTTTGTTTTTCCCCATTTTTCCCCCATTTCTCGGCCGTTTCTCACCCAATTTTCACCCAATTTTTCTGTTCTTGTTTTTCCCCATTTTTCCAATTTTTTCCCTTTTTTTTCCCTTTTTTTTCCCATTTTTTCCTTTTTGTCCCCATTTCTTGGCCATTTCTCACCCGATTTTCACCCAATTTTGTTGTTTTTCCCTATTTTTTTCCCATTTTTCCCCATTTTTCCCTTTTTTTTCCCATTTCTCGCCCGTTTCTCACCCCATTTTCACCCAATTTTTTGTTGTTGTTTTTCCCCATTTTTTCCATTTTTTTCCCATTTTTTTCCCATTTTCGCCCATTTCTCGGCCATTTCTCACCCGATTTTCACCCAATTTTTGTTGTTGTTTTTCCCCATTTTTTCCCCATTTTTTTCCCTTTTCTCGCCCGTTTCTCACCCAATTTTTTGTTGCTGTTTTCCCCCATTTTTCCCATTTTTCCCCATTTTTTCTCCCATTTCTCGGCCGTTTCTCACCCAATTTTCACCCAATTTTTTTGTTGGTTTTTTTCCCCATTTTTCCCCATTTTTTTCCCATTTCTCAACCATTTCTCACCCCATTTTCACCCAATTTTTTGTTGTTGTTTTTCCCCATTTTTTCCATTTTTTTCCCATTTTTTTCCCATTTTCGCCCATTTCTCGGCCGTTTCTCACCCAATTTTCACCCAATTTTTTTGTTTGTTTTTCCCCATTTTTCCCCCATTTCTCGGCCGTTTCTCACCCGATTTTCACCCAATTTTTGTTGTTGTTTTTCCCCATTTTTTCCCCATTTTTTCCTATTTTTTTCCCTTTTCTCGCCCGTTTCTCACCCAATTTTTTGTTGCTGTTTTCCCCCATTTTTCCCATTTTTTCCCCATTTTTTCTCCCATTTCTCGGCCGTTTCTCACCCAATTTTCACCCAATTTTTTTGTTGGTTTTTTTCCCCATTTTCCCCCCATTTTTTCTCCCATTTCTCAACCATTTCTCACCCCATTTTCACCCAATTTTTTTTTATTTTTTTCCCCATTTTCCCCCCATTTCTCGCCCGTTTCTCACCTGATTTTCACCCAATTTTTTTGTTTGTTTTTCCCCATTTTCCCCCCATTTCTCGCCCGTTTCTCACCCGATTTTCACCCATTTTTTTTTATTTTTCTCCCCATTTTTTCCCCGTTTTTCCCGATTTCCCCCTTTTTGGCCCCAAACCCGCAGTGGAGCGGCGGCGCCGGGACAAGATCAACAATTGGATCGTGCAGCTCTCCAAGATCATCCCCGACTGCGGCGCCGACAGCGGCAAATCCGGGGCGGTGAGCGGGAATTGGGGCAAATCCCGGGGATTTCGGGAAAATCGGGGATTTGGGGCAAAGTCTGGGAGATTTTGAGGGGAATTTGGGGGAAAATTTGGGATTTCGAGGGGAGACGAGAAGAGAAAATCGGGGAATTTTTGCTTTGAAATTTAGAGTGGAATTTGGGGAAAATTGAGGGAAATTTTGGGGCATTTGGGGGATTTTGAGAAGATTTTTTTTTGGGTAAAATCACATTTTTTTGGAAATTTAGGGAGGAATTTTCAGGATTTTTGGGGGAGATTTGGGGGATTTTGAGGGGATTTTTTTGGGAAAATTGGAGCGATTTAAGGGGGAAATTTGGGATTTTGGGGGGAAATTTGGGGGATTATGGGGAGATTTTTTTGGGAAAATTGGGGATTTTGGGGGTATTTGAGGATTTTGGCAAAATTGGCATTTGGGGGGGATTTTTGGGGAAAGTTTGGGGATTTTGGGGTGAATTTGGAGGATTTTGGGGGTAAAAATGGGGGATTTAGGGGGGGCTTGGGGGGATTTTGAAGGGAAATTTGGGGTGGAGAATTTTGGGGGAAATTGGGGGATTTGAGGAGAATTTGGGAGATTTTTGAGGGGATTTCGAGGGGATTTTGGGGGTCCCAAGTTAATTTTAGGGGTCCCAGGATAATTTTTGGGGGTCCCAGCTGAATTTTGGTCGTCCCAGTTTAATTTTGGGTGGTCCCGGGTGGATTTTGAGTGGCTCCAGGCAGATTTTGGGTGTCCCAGGGCAATTTTTGGGAGCCCCCAGCTCATTTTGGGGGTCCCAGGGTAAATTCTGAGGGATCCCAGTTGGATTTTGGGGGATCCCAGCTGAATTTTGGGGGGGTTTGGGGCAATTTTGGGTTGTCCCACGTGGATTTTAGGTGGGCCCAGGTGGATCCGGGGGGGTCCCGGGTTAATTTTGGGGGTCCGGGTTTAATTTGGGCCGGGGTCCGGCAGAGCAAGGGCGGGATCCTGTCCAAGGCCTGCGATTACGTGCGGGAGCTGCGCCAGAGCAACCAACGCCTGCAGGAAACCTTCAAAGAGGCCGAGCGCCTGCAGATGGACAACGACCTATTGCGACAGCAGGTGCGCCCGGCCTGTCGCGACATGGCCCCGCCCCGAAAAACCCCGAAATCGCCCCAAAAAACCCCGAAATCGCCGCGAAAATCGGCCCCAAAAAAAGCCCAAAAATCGCCGCGAAAATCGGTCTGGAAATGGCGGTGGGGCGGGGTGAACGGGGAGGCCACGCCCACCGGGGGCGGGGCTTTGTCCTTATATGGGTGTGGGGCACGCCCCTGCTGAGCGCGGGGTTCCCACGGGGGTTCATTGATAAAAATGGGGAGGGGATTTTGGGGGGAAATTTGGGGATTTTGAGGAGAAAAATGGAAAATTTTGGGGGAATTTGGGGAATTTTGGGGGGGGGAATTTAGGTGGAAATTTGTGGGATTTTGGGAGGGGAAATTGGGAAATTTTGGGCGGAGTTTGGGGAATTTTGGGGGAATTTGAGGGGATTTTGAGGAAAAAATGGGGAGATTTGGGGAGAAATTTGGGTTTTTTGGTGTGAATTTTGGGGGAAATTTGGGGGATTTTGAGGGGAAAATTTTTGATTTTGGGGGAAATTTGGGGATTTTGAAGGGAATTTGAGGATTTTGATGGGAAAATTGAGAGATTTTGGGAAAAATTTTTTGGGGTTTTGGGGGAAATTAGGGGTTTTGGGTGGTTCTGGTGAAACTTTTGGATTTTGGGGAAAAATTGGGGGGAATTTGGGGAAAATTGGGGGGTTTGGGGGGAAATTTTAGGTGGCAAATGGGTGCTAAAAATGGGAATTTTTGGGTTAAAATTGTGTGGAAAGAAGGTGCTAAAAATGGGAATTTTGGGATGAAATGGTGGGGGGAAACAAGGTGCTAAAAATGGGAACAAGGTGCTAAAAAAGGAAAATTTTGGGTTAAAATCGTGGGGAAAGAAGGTGCTAAAAATGGTAATTTTGGGTTAAAATCGTAGGGGGAAAAAGGGGCTAAAAGTGGGAAAAAAGGTGCTAAAAAAGGGAATTTTTGGGTTTAAATCATGGGGAAAAAAGCGGCTAAAAATGGGAATTTTGGGATAAAATGGTGAGAGAAAAAAGGTGCTAAAAATGGGAATTTTGGGTTAAAATGGTGGGGAAAAAGGGGCTAAAAATGGGGAAAAAGGTGCTAAAAATGGAAAAAAGCGGCTAAAAAGGGGGATTTTTGGGTTAAAATTGTGGGGAAAAAAGGTGCTAAAAATGGGAATTTTGGGTTAAAATCGTGGGGGAAAAAAGTGCTAAAAATGGGAAAAAAGGTGCTAAAAATGGGAATTTTTGGGTGAAAATGGTGGGGGGAAAAAGGTGCTAAAGAAGGTGCTAAAAACGGGAATTTTGGGGTTGAAATTGTGGGGAAAAGGTGCTAAAAAGGGGAATTTGGGGTGAAAATCATGAGGGAAAAAAGTGCTAAAAATGGGAAAAAAGGTGCTAAAAATGGGAAAAAAGGTGCTAAAAAAGTGGATTTTGGGTGAAAATCATGGGGGAAAAATGTGCTAAAAATGGGAATTTTGGGATAAAATGGTGGGGGGAAAAAAGATGCTAAAAAAGGGGATTTTGGGTGAAAATCATGAGGGAAAAATGTGCTAAAAATGGGAATTTTTGGGTGAAAATCGTGGAGAAAAAAAGGTGCTAAAAAAGGGAACTCTGGGTTAAAATTGTGGGGGAAAAAAGTGCTAAAAATGGGAAAAAAGGTGCTAAAAATGGGAATTTTTGGGTGAAAATGGTGGGGGAAAAAGGTGCTAAAGAAGGTGCTAAAAATGGGAATTTTGGGGTTGAAATTGTGGGGAAAAGGTGCTAAAAATGGGAATTTTGGGTGAAAATCATGAGGGGAAAAAAGTGCTAAAAATGGGAAAAAAGGTGCTAAAAATGGGAAAAAAGTGCTAAAAATGGGAATTTTGGGATAAAATGGTGGGGGGAAAAAAGATGCTAAAAACGGGGATTTTGGGTGAAAATCATGAGGGAAAAAAGTGCTAAAAATGGGAATTTTGGGTTAAAATCGGGGGGGAAAAAGGTGCTAAAAATGGGGAAAAAGGTGCTAAAAAAGGGAATTTTGGGTGAAAATGGTGGGGAAAAAAAGGTGCTAAAAAAGGGAATTTTTGGGTAAAAATCGTAGGGGGAAAAAGGTGCTAAAAAAGGGCAGAAATGTGCTGAAAAAAGTGAATTTTGGGTGTTTTTGGGCAGGTGGAGGAGCTGAAGAGCGAGAACGCCGTGCTCAGGGCGCAGCTGCAGCAGCGGGGCCTGGACGGGACCCCCGAGGGGACCCCGCAGTGACCCCGCCCCCGGCCCCGCCCCCCCGGCCCCGCCCACAGCCCCGGCCCCGCCCACAGCCCCGCCCACAGCCCCCCCCGCCGTTTGTAATTACCGTGATTGTAATTAATTCATTCATTAATTGGGTCGTTCGTTTGTTAATTAATTGTGGAGGGAGGGGGGGGGGGTTGAAGAAGGGGAAAAATGGAAAAAAATGGGGGAAAAACCCCAAATTTGGGGAATTTTGGGATGTTTGGTGAGGGGAAAAATCATTTAAAAAAACCCAAAAAAGCCAAAAAATCACCCCAAAAAAATTAAAAAAAAAAAAAAAAGAGAGAAAAAAAGGTGGAAACCCCCAAATTTGGGGAATTTTTGGTTGTTTGGAGAAGAAAAAAAAAGGAAAAAAAAATAGGAGAAAACCCCAAAATTTGGGGAATTTTGGGATGTTCGGTGAGGGGAAAAATCATTTAAAAAACCCCAAAAAAGCCAAAAAATCACCCAAAAAAATTAAAAAAAAAAAAGAGAGAAAAAAAGGTGGAAAACCCCAAATTTGGGGAATTTTTGGTTGTTTGGATAAGAAAAGAAAGGAAAAAAAAATAGGAGAAAACCCCAAAATTTGGGGAATTTTGGGATGTTTGGGGAGGGGAAAAAAAGGGGAAAAAATTTAGGAGAAAAGGCCAAAATTTGGGAGTTTTTGGTTGTTTGGGAAGGAGGAAAAAAACAAAAAAAAAAAGCAAAAAAATCACCCCCAAAAAATTAAAAAAAAAAAGTTTAAAAGGGGGAAAAAAGGGGGAAAACCCCAAATTTGGAGAATTTTTGGTTGTTTGGAGAGGGAAAAAAAAGAGGGAAAAAATAATTTTAAAAAACCCCAAAAAGCCAAAAAAATCAGCCCCAAAAAATTTAAAAAATAATAAAAAAAAGGGGAAAAACCCCAAATTTGGGGAATTTTTTGATGTTTGGTGAGGGGAAAAAAATTAAAAATAAAAACCCCAAAAAAGCCAAAAATTCACCCCCAAAAACTTAAAAATTCTTTTTAAAAATGGGGAAAAAAAAGGGAAAATCCCAAATTTTGGGGAATTTTTGAGGTGGGGAAAAAATAATTTAAAAAACCCCAAAAAAGCCAAAAATTCACCCCCAAAAATTTAAAAAATTAATTTAAAAAAGGGGGGGGGAAACCCAAATTTTGGGGAATTTTTAGTTGTTTGGGGTGGGGAAAAAGTAATTTTAAAAAACCCCAAAAAAGCCAAAAAATCACCCCAAAAAATTAAAAAAATAATTTAAAAAAAAGGGGAAAACCCCAAATTTTGGGGAATTTTTGGTTGTTTGGGGTGGGGAAAAAATAATTTTAAAAAACCCAAAAAAAGCCAAAAAATCACCCCAAAAAATTAAAAAAATAATTTAAAAAAAAAAGGGGAAAACCCCAAATTTTGGGGAATTTTTGGTTGTTTGGGGTGGGGAAAAAGTAATTTTAAAAAACCCCAAAAAAACCAAAAAATCACCCCAAAAAATTAAAAAAATAATTTAAAAAAAAAGGGGAAAACCCCAAATTTTGGGGAATTTTTGGTTGTTTGAGGAGGGGAAAAAAAGGGGGAAAAAAATTTTTAAAAATCCCAAAAAAGCCGAAAAATCACCCCCAAAAAATTGAAAAAATAATAAAAAAAGGGGAAAAACCCAAATTTTGGGGAATTTTTGGTTGTTTGAGGAGGGGAAAGAAAAGGGGGAAAATGAGGAGAAAAGGCCAAAATTTGGGAGTTTTTAGTTGTTTGGAGAGGGGGAAAAGTAATAAAAAACCCCCAAAAAAGCCAAAAAATCACCCCCAAAAAATAAAAATAATAATTTTTAAAATAGGAAAAAAAAAGGGGAAAACCCCAAATTTTGGGGAATTTTTTGATGTTTGGTGAGGGGAAAAAAAATTAAAAATAAAAACCCCAAAAAAAGCCAAAAATTCACCCCCAAAAATTAAAAAAAAAAATGGAAAAAAAAAAGAGGGAAAACCCCCAAAATTTGGGGAATTTTGGGGCTGTTTGGGGAGGGGGAGGGGACACGGGCGGGGCCAGCCCCGAAGTGTCGCAATTGTCACCGTCAGAGGCGACAGCGCGGCGCCAGCGCTGCCACCGCCCTGGGGACAGGGACGGGGACAGGGACGGGGACAGGGCCACGCCCCCTTGGGGACAGGGCCACGCCCCCTTGGGGACAGGGACAGGGACGGGGACAGGGACAGGGACGGGGCCACGCCCCCTTGGGGACAGGGCCACGCCCCCTTGGGGACAGGGACAGGGACGGGGACGGGGACAGGGCCACCACCCCCTTGGGGACAGGGACAGGGACGGGGACGGGGACAGGGCCACCACCCCCTCTGGGACATCGTCACCCTTTTGGGGACATTTTCCACCGCCTTGGGGACAGGGCCACCACCTCAGTGTCACTGTCACCGCCTTGGGGACATTCTCCACCCCTTGGGGACAGCGCCAACAATGCCACCCCCCCTTGGGGACAGGGCCACCATCTCCTCTGGGACATCGTCACCATTCTGGGGACATTTTCCGCCCCTTGGGGACACTGCCACCGCCTTGGGGACAGGGCCACCCCCTCAGTGTCATTGTCACTGCCTTGGGGACAGCGCCATCAGTGCCATCCCCCATTGGGGACAGTGCCACCCCCCCTTGGGGACAGTGCCATCCCCCCCGTGTCATTGTCACCCCCTTGGGGACACGGCCAACAGTGCCATCCCCCATTGGGGACAGTGCCACCCCCCCTTGGGGACAGTGCCATCCCCCCCGTGTCATTGTCACCCCCTTGGGGACACGGCCAACAGTGCCACCACCTTGGGGACAGTGCCACTGCCTTGGGGACAGCGCCACCGCCTCCGTGTCATTGTCACCCCCTTGGGGACAGGGGACAGGGCCACCCCCCCCGTGTCCTCCTTTTGGGGACATTGTCACCCCCCTGGTGTCCCCATTGCTGTCCCCTGTGCTCGTCCGTCTGTCCCGTCCCCAAGTCTGTCCCCAAGTCTGTCCCCATCCTTGTCACTGTCCCTGTCCCCATTCTCGTCCCTCTGTCCCCAAATCTGTCCCCGTCCTTCTGTCCCCTCCCTGTCGCCATCGCTGTCACTGTCACCATCCCTGCCACCATCGGTGCCACCATCGGTGCCACCATCGCTGTCACATCCCTGCCGCCATCGGTGCCACCACCATTGTCACATCAGTGCCACCATCGCTGTCACATCCGTGTCCCCATCAATGTCACCATTGGTGCCACCATCGCTGTCACATCCCTGTCCCCATCGGTGCCACACCAGTGTCACATCACTGCCACCATCGGTGTCCCCACTGCTGTCACACCAGTGCCACCATCAGTGCCACCATCGCTGCCACATCCGTGTCACATCTGTGTCCCCATCAGTGTCACATCCCTGTCACATCAGTGCCACCATTGGTGTCCCCACTGCTGTCACATCAATGCCACCATTGGTGCCACGTCCCTGTCACATCAATGTCACCATCCCTGTCACACCAGTGCCACCATCCCTGTCACATCCGTGTCCCCATCAATGTCACCATCACTGCCACCATCGCTGTCACATCCCTGTCACATCAGTGCCACCATTGGTGCCACCATCAGTGTCACATCCCTGTCACATCAGTGTCACATCCGTGTCCCCATCAGTGTCACATCCCTGTCACATCAGTGCCACCATCGCTGTCACATCCCTGTCACACCAGTGTCCCCATCAGTGTCACCACCGCTGTCCCTCTCATTGTCCCCACCACTGTCCCCAGCAGTGTCACACCAATGTCCCTCTCGTTGTCCCCATCAGTGCCACCATCCCTGTCACACCAATGTCCCCATCCCTGTCACACCAATGTCCCCATCAGTGCCACCCTCAGTGTCCCCATCCGTGTCCCCGCCGCTGTCCCCATCAGTGTCCCACCAATGTCCCTCTCGTTGTCCCCTCAGTGTCCCCATCCCTGTCCCACCAATGTCCCCATCAGTGTCCCCATCCCTGTCACACCAATGTCCCTCTCGTTGTCCCCATCAGTGCCACCATCCCTGTCCCCTCAGTGTCCCCATCCCTGTCCCACCAATGTCCCCATCAGTGTCCTCATCCCTGTCACACCAATGTCCCTCTCGTTGTCCCCATCAGTGCCACCATCCCTGTCCCCTCAGTGTCCCCGCCACTGTCACCATCCCTGTCACACCAATGTCCCCATCAGTGCCACACCAATGTCCCCATCCCTGTCCCACCAATGTCCCCATCAGTGCCACCCTCAGTGTCCCCATCCCTGTCACACCAATGTCCCCTCAGTGTCCCCATCCCTGTCCCCATCAGTGTCCCCATCCCTGTCCCCTCATTGTCCCCATCAGTGTCCCCATCCCTGTCCCCTCATTGTCCCCATCCCTGTCACACCAATGTCCCCATCAGTGCCACACCAATGTCCCATCAGTGTCCCCATCCCTGTCCCCATCCCTGTCCCACCGCTGTCCCTCTCGTTGTCCCCATCAGTGTCCCACCAATGTCCCCATCAGTGTCCCCATCCCTGTCCCCATCAGTGTCCCCATCCCTGTCCCCTCAGTGTCCCCTCATTGTCCCCATCCCTGTCCCCTCAGTGTCCCCGCCGCTGTCCCCCCCCCGCTCCAGCCGGCGCCACCCCAAGGCCACCGCGCGGCGCCGCCGCTGTCGCTGTCGCCGTCCCCCGGCGCCACCGCCCCCGAGGCCACCGCGGTGTCCGCGATGTCCCCGAGGCCACCGCGTCCCCCCCCGGGGCTGTCCCCTCCCGATGTCCCCGATGTCCCCTCCTCGTTCCCGGTGTCCCCAAGGCCACCGCGTCGTCCCCCCCCCCCCCCCGCGATGTCCCCGATGTCCCCTCCCGATGTCCCCGTCAGCGGCGACAGAGCGGCGCCACCGCCGCCACCCCCCCCCTTTGGGGACATTGCCACCCCCCCATGTCATTGTCACCCCCCCCCCCTTTGGGGACATTGTCACCCCCCCGATGTCATTGTCACCCCCCCCTTTGGGGACATTGCCACCCCCCCTCCATTTGGGGACATTGCCACCCCCCCGATGTCATTGTCACCCCCCCTTTGGGGACATTGCCACCCCCCCCTTTGGGGACATTGCCACCCCCCCGATGTCATTGTCACCCCCCCCTTTGGGGACATTGCCACCCCCCCTCCATTTGGGGACATTGCCACCCCCCCGATGTCATTGTCACCCCCCCTTTGGGGACATTGCCACCCCCCCCTTTGGGGACATTGCCACCCCCCCGATGTCATTGTCACCCCCCCCCTTTGGGGACATTGCCACCCCCCCTCCATTTGGGGACATTGCCACCCCCCCCCATGTCATTGTCACCCCCCCCCCTTTGGGGACATTGCCACCCCCCCGATGTCATTGTCACCCCCCCTTTGGGGACATTGTCACCCCCCCCTTTGGGGACATTGCCACCCCCCCCGGTGTCACCTTGCCCCCAGCGCGATGTCCCCCCGCAAATGTCCCCAAATGTCCCCAAACCCCTCAATGTCCCCAATGTCCCCCCCTTGTCCCCAATGTCCCCTCAATGTCCCCAAATCCCATTTACCCCCATTTTTCCCCAGTGTCCCCCTCAGTGTCCCCAATGTCCCCGCCTTGTCCCCTTGTTGTCCCCATTGTCTCCAAGTGTCCCCGATGCCCCCAATGTCCCCCAATGTCCCCTCAGGTCCCTGGTGTCCCTCCCGTCTCCCTGTCCCCAATGTCCCCAATGTCCCCCCCTTGTCCCCTCTGTCCCCAATGTCCCCAATGTCCCCCTCAGGTCCCCCAAGGTCCCTCCTGTCTCCCTGTCCCCAATGTCCCCAAATGTCCCCAAATGTCCCCAATGTCCCCAAACCCCTCAATGTCCCCGATGTCCCCTCCCTGTCCCCCCCGTTGCAATGCCCCCCCTTCCTTGATGTCCCCAATGTCCCCCCAATGTCCCCAAATGTCCCCAAATCCCATTTACCCCCATTTTTCCCCACTGTCCCCAATGTCCCCAGATGTCCCCCCTGTCCTCAGTGTCCCCCTCAGTGTCCCCCAAGGTCCCTCCTGTCTCCCTGTCCCCAATGTCCCCAATGTCCCCAAATGTCCCGTGTCCCCCCAATGTCCCCCCGTACTCAATGCCCCCAATGTCCCCTCCAGTGTCCCAATCCCTCCCTGTCCCCAATGTCCCCACTGTCCCAGCGTCCCCAATGTCTCCCCCTTGTCCCCAGTGTCCCCAAGCCCCTCAATGTCCCCAAATGTCCCCAGTGTCCCCCCAATGTCCCCAAATCCCATTTACCCCCATTTGTCCCCAATGTCCCCCAGTGTCCCAAAGCCCCTCAATGTCCCCAAATGTCCCCAGTGTCCCCCTCAGGTCCCCCATGTCCCTCCTGTCTCCCTGTCCCCAATGTCCCCAAATGTCCCCATGTCCCCAAACCCCTCAATGTCCCCCCTGTCCCCAATGTCCCCCTCAGTGTCCCCTCAGGTCCCCCAATGCCCCCCCTTGTCCCCCCTTGTCCCCTCTGTCCCCAAATGTCCCCAAGCCCCTCCATGTCCCTCTTGTCCCCAGTGTCCCCAAATGTCCCCCCTGTCCCCAGTGTCCCCCTCAGGTCCCCCAATGTCCCTCCTGTCTCCCTGTCCCAAATGTCCCAAATGTCCCCAAATGTCCCCAAATGTGCCCAAATGTCCCCAAATGTGCCCAAATGTCCCCATTGTCCCCAATGTTCCCAAGCCCCTCAATGTCCTCAGTGTCCCCCCAGTGTCCCCAAATCCCATTTACCCCCATTTTTCTCCAATGTCCCCAAATGTCCCCAATGTCCCCAGTGTCCCCCTCAGGTCCCCCAAGGTCCCTCCTGTCTCCCTGTCCCAAATGTCCCCAAATGTCCCCAAATGTGCCCAAATGTCCCCATTGTCCCCAATGTCCCCAAGCCCCTCAATGTCCCCAGTGTCCCCCCAGTGTCCCCAAATCCCATTTACCCCCATTTTTCTCCAATGTCCCCAAATGTCCCCAAATGTCCCCTTTGTCCCCAAGCCCCACAATGTCCCCAAAGTCCTCAATCCCCCCCTTGTCCCCTTGTTGTCCCCTCCCTGTCCCTGATGTCCCCAAATGTCCCCCAGTGTCCACTCAGGTTCCCCATGTTCCTCCTGTCTCCCTGTCCCCAAATGTCCCCAGTGTCCCCTCGTTGTCCCCAATGTCCCCAGGTGTCTCCAAATGTCCCCAATGTCCCCAGGTGTCCCCCGGTGTCCCCCAGTGTTCCCTGTCCCCCTCCCCAGGTGACCCCGGGGCCAGCGAGGGGACAGGGGGGGGATTGGGGACATTTGGGGACAATTTGGGGACATTGGGGACAACGAGGGGACGTGGGGGAAAAACGGGAGGGAAAAGGAGAAAAATGGGATTGGGGACATTTGGGGACATTTGGGGACAAGGGGGGACATTGGGGGGCGTGGGGACATTGGGGGACATTTGGAGACAGGGAGACAGGAGGGACTTTGGGGACATTTGGGGACACTTGGGGACATTGGGGGGCTTGGGGACATTTGGGGACATTTGGGGACACTTGGGGACATTGGGGGGCTTGGGGACATTTGGGGACATTTGGGGACATTGGGGACAAGAGGGACATGGAGGGGGACATTGAGACCCCCCCCTGGACACACCTGGACACACCTGGGGACCCCTGAACCCCCCTGACCCCCCCCCCCAAACCGCGAACCGGGGGGGAGGCGTGGCCTGACCGTTATGGGCGTGTCCTCATCCCTCTGTGGGCGTGTCCTCGTCCCCTTTGTGGGCGTGGCCTGACCGTTATGGGCGTGTCCTCGCCCCTCTGTGGGCGTGCCCGGCCGCGTGGGCGTGGCCCTCGGGGCCCATTAAAAGGCGCGCGGGGGCCGCGACCCCCGCAGGACGCGATGAGGCCGCGGCCCCTCCCCCACCCTCACCTGGGGCTGCCCCTCCCCCACCCTCGGCAGGTGCGGCCGCCCCTCCCCCACCTGGCGCTGCTGCTGCTGCTGCTGAGCCCCGCGGGGGGAGGGGCCGCGCACCTGGCGCAGGTGGGGGGGAACAGCTGGAGAGGGGCGGGGCCGCAGCTGGAGCCGGGGGGTGCGCACCTGGGACAGGTGAGGAGGCACAGCTGGATCGAGGCCGGAGCACAGCTGGAGCCGGGGGATGCGCACCTGGGACAGGTGAGGAGGCACAGCTGGAATGGGGGGAGGGGCTCACAGCTGGATTTTTGGGGGGTTCACACCTGGGACAGGTGCGGCACAGCTGGATTTGGAGTGAGGTTCACAGCTGGATTGGCGGGGTTTTGGGGGGTTCACACCTGGGACAGGTGAGACGGGTGAGGCACATCTGGATTAGGGCGGGATTGACACCTGGGACAGGTGAGGCACAGCTGGATCGGGGGGAGGGGCTCACAGCTGGATTTTTGGGGGTGATTCACACCTGGGACAGGTGAGACAGGTGAAGCACATCTGGATTAGGGGGGATTCACACCTGGGACAGGTGAGGCACAGCTGGATCAGGGGGAGGGGCTCACAGCTGGATTTTTGGGGGTGATTCACATCTGGGACAGGTGAGACAGGTGAGGCACATCTGGATTGGGCGGGATTGACACCTGGGACAGGTGAGGCACATCTGGATTAGGGGGGGAATTCACACCTGGGACAGGTGAAGCACAGCTGGATTTTTGGGGGGGATTCACACCTGGCACAGGTGAAGCACACCTGGATTAAACATCCCCAGGTGCATTTTTGGGGTCCCCAGGTGCATTTTGGGGTGTCCCAGGTGCATTTTGGGGTGTTCCAGGTGCATTTTGGGGCTCCCCAGGTGCCCTCACCCCCTCACCTGTCCCCTCCCCCCCCCTCCAGGTGACCCCGGAGGCGCCGCTGGAGCCAAAACCCCCGGCCCTGGTGGGGGAGGGGCAGGTGAGTCACACCTGGGGGGGGCCTCACCTGGAATTTGGGGGTCACACCTGAGATTTGGGGGTCACACCTGAGATTTGGAGGTTCCCAGGTAACCGCACCTGGGATTTGGGGTTCACAGCTGAGATTTGGGGTGTCCAGGTGAGGCCACACCTGGGATTTGGGGGTCACACCTGAGATTTGGGGGTTCCCAGGTAACCGCACCTGGGATTTGGGGTGTCCAGGTGAGGCCACACCTGGAATTTGGGGTTCACAGCTGAGATTTGGGGTGTCCAGGTAGCCACACCTGCAATTTGGGGGTTCACAGCTGGAATTTGGGGGTTCACAGCTGGAATTTGGGGTTCCCAGGTGAGGCCACACCTGGACACCCCAATTTGGGGTTCACACCTGGGATTTGGGTGTTGCCAGGTGAGGCCACACCTGAGATTTGGGGTTCACACCTGGGATTTGGGGGTTCTCAGGCAACCGCACCTGGGATTTTGGGTTCACACCTGGAATTTGGGGTTCCCAGGTAACCACACCTGGAATTTGGGGTTCACAGCTGAGATTTGGGGTGTCCAGGTGAGGCCACACCTGGAATTTGGGGTCCACACCTGAGATTTGGGGTGTCCAGGTAACCTCACCTGGAATTTGGGGTTCACACCTGGAATTTGGGGTCCTCACCTGAGATTTGGGGGTCCCAGGTGAGGCCTCACCTGGGATTTGGGGGTTCCCCAGGTGTGACCGCACCTGGCCCCGCCCCCTGAGCTGTGGCCCCGCCCCCTGACGCGTGGCCCCGCCCCTCGCCCGCAGCGCACCTGGCGGCGGCCCCGGCACAGCCCCCACTTCCCGCTCTGCTCCTTCTGCTGCAACTGCTGCAAGAACCGCGGCTGCGGCTTCTGCTGCCGCACCTGAGACACACCTGGGACACAGCTGGGACACAGCTGGGACACAGCTGGGACACACCTGAAAGACACCTGGGACACACGTGGGACACACCTGGACACACCTGGGCACAGCTGGGCACAGCTGGGACACAGCTGGACACACCTGGGACACACCTGGGCACAGCTGGGACACCTGAGACACACCTGGACACACCTGAGACACACCTGGGCACACCTGGGACACAGCTGGGGACAGCTGGGACACACCTGGATACACCTGGGACACACCTGGACACACCTGGGCACAGCTGGGGACAGCTGAGAGACACCTGGGACACACCTGGATACATCCGAGAGAACCTGAGACACACCTGGGACACACCTGGGACACAGCTGGGGACACCTGAGAGACACCTGGGCACAGCTGGGGACACACCTGGATATACCTGAGAGACCTGGGACACAGCTGGGAGAGACCTGGATATACCTGAGAGACCCCTGAGACACACCTGGATATAGCTGGGCCCACCTGGGCCCCACTTTGATCTCACCTGGGCACATCTGGACACACCTGAGCTCACCTGAACCCCACTTTGACCTCAGCTGGACACATCTGGACACACCCAGACACACCTGAGCCACACCTGGTCTCACCTGAGCCCCACTTTGACCTCAGCTGGACACATCTGGACACACCTGAGCCACACTTGGTCCCATCTGAGCCCAGCTGAACCCAACTTTGACCTCACCTGGTCCCATCTGGACACACCTGGAGTCACCTGAGCCCACCTGGTCCCCACTTTGACCTCACCTGAGCCACACCTGGTCCCACCTGAGGTCCCCTGAACCCAACTTTGACCTCACCTGGTCCCACCTGGGTCCCACTTTGACCTCACCTGAGCACATCTGGACACACCTGGGGTTACCTGAACCCCACTTTGACCTCACCTGGGCACCTCTGGACACACCCAGACACACCTGGACCTCACCTGGGCCCCACTTTGACCTCACCTGGGCACATCTGGACACACCTGGGCCCCACTTCGACCTCACCTGGACACACCTGAGCCCACCTGGTCCCACCTGAGCCACACCTGAACCCAACTTTGACCTCACCTGAGCCACACCTGGGCACATCTGGACACACCTGGAGTCACCTGAGCCCACCTGGGCCTCACTTTGACCTCACCTGGGCACATCTGAACCCACCTGAGCCTCACCTGGACCCACCTGCGCACATCTGGACACACCTGGTCCCACCTGGGTCCCACCTTGACCTCACCTGGTCCCACCTGAGCCACACCTGAACCCAACTTTGACCTCACCTGGGCACATCTGGGCACATCTGGACACACCTGGGCCCACCTGAGCTCCCCCCCCCCACCCTATTTATTACCTGTGCCCCTCCCCCGCCATTAAACTGCTGGTTTTTAAAAGCCTCGCCTGATTTTGGGGGGAATCCGGGGGAATTTGGGGCTCCCGGGTGGAATTTGGGTGGAATTTGAGGGAATTTGGGAAACTCAGGTGAACCTTGGGTGGAATTTGGGGGGTCCCAGGTGAATTTGGGGCAAATTTGGGCGAATTTGGGGCTCCCAGGTCAATTTTGGGGAGAATTTGGGGGTCCCAGGTCAATTTTGGGGCTCCCAGGTGGATTTTGAGGAGAATTTGAGGGAATTTGGGGCTCCCAGGTGGATTTTGGGGAGAATTTGGGCGAATTTGGGGCTCCCAGGGGGATTTTGGGGAGAATTTGAGGGAATTTGGGGCTCCCAGGTGGAATTTGGGTGGAATTTTGGGGCTCCCGGGTGGATTTTGGGGCGAATTTGGGGGAATTTGGGGGTCCCAGGTGGAATTTGGGGGAAATTCAGGGGAATTTGGGGCTCCCAGGTGAACTTTGAGGGGTCCCAGGTGAATTTGGGGCAAATTTGGGCGAATTTGGGGCTCCCAGGTGAATTTGGGGAGAATTTGGGGGAATCTGGGGGTCCCAGGTGGATTTTGGGGGGAATTTGGGGGTCCCAGGTGGATTTTGAGGAGAATTTGAGGGAATTTGGGGCTCCCAGGTGGATTTTGGGGAGAATTTGGGCGAATTTGGGGCTCCCAGGGGGATTTTGGGGAGAATTTGAGGGAATTTGGGGCTCCCAGGTGAACTTTGGGGGGAATTTGGGGAGAATTTGTGGGAATTTTGGGGCTCCCAGGTGAATTTGGGGAGAATTTGAGGGAATTTGGGGCTCCCAGGTGGAATTTGGGTGGAATTTTGGGGCTCCCGGGTGGATTTTGGGGCGAATTTGGGGGAATTTGGGGGTCCCAGGTGGAATTTGGGGGAAATTCAGGGGAATTTGGGGCTCCCAGGTGAACTTTGAGGGGTCCCAGGTGAATTTGGGGCAAATTTGGGCGAATTTGGGGCTCCCAGGTGAATTTGGGGAGAATTTGGGGGAATTTGGGGCTCCCAGGTGGAATTTGGGGCGAATTCAGGGGAATTTGGGGGGTCCCAGGTGGATTTTGGGGGGAATTTGGGGGTCCCAGGTGGATTTTGAGGAGAATTTGAGGGAATCTGGGGGTCCCAGGTGGATTTTGGGGGAATCTGGGGGTCCCAGGTGGATTTTGCGGCGAATTTGGGGGAATTTGGGGCTCCCAGATGGAATTTGGGGAGAATTTGGGGGAATTTGGGGCTCCCAGGTGGAATTTGGGGCTCCCAGGTGGAATTTGGGGGGTCCCAGGTGGATTTTGCGGCGAATTTGGGAAATTTGGGGCTCCCAGGTGAATTTGGGGGGTCCCGGGTGGATTTTGGGAGGAATTTGGGAAATTTGGGGCTCCCAGGTGAATTTGGGGAGAATTTGGGGGAATTTGGGCCTCCCAGGTGGATTTTGAGGGGTCCCAGGTGAATTTTTGGGGGGCTTCCCACCCCATTTTTCACCATTCCCACCCCCATTTTTTGACTGATTTTCCTCATTTTTTGATGTTTTCCACCCCCATTTTTCCACCATTTTCACCCCCATTTTTTGATTTATTTTCCTCATTTTTTCATCTTTCTCAGCCCCATTTTTTTACCATTTTTTCGCCCCATTTTTTTACCATTTTTTCACCCCATTTTTTCACCTTTCCCACCCCCATTTTTTAATTTATTTTCCTCATTTTTTGATGTTTTTCACCCCCATATTTTCACCATTTCCCACCCCATTTTTTTCCTTTTTTTACCCCATTTTTTTTACCTTTCCCACCCCCATTTTTTGGGTTATTTCGCTCATTTCTGGAGTATTTTTCCACTCCATTTTTTTTCCTTTTTTTACCCCCATTTTTCACCATTTCCACCCCATTTTTTGATTTATTTTCCTCATTTTTTGATGGTATTCACCCCAATATTTTTACCATTTTTCCACCTTTTCCAACCCCATTTTTTACCATTTTCACCCCATTTTTTCCACCCATTTTTCACCATTTCCCCCCCATTTTTCCACCATTCCCTCCCCATTTTTTTCCTTTTTTCCCCCATTTTCCACCCCATTTTTTACCATTTTTTCACCATTTTCCACCCCATTTTTCACCTTTCCCACCCCCATTTTTTGACTGATTTCCCTCATTTTTTGATGTTTTTCACCCCCATTTTTCCACCATTTCCACCCCATTTTTCCACCATTTTCCACCCCCATTTTTTACCTTTCCCACCCCATTTTTTGAGTTATTTTCCTCATTTTTTGATGTTTTTCCACTCCATTTTTTTCCTTTTTTCCCCCCATTTTTCACCATTTCCCTCCCCATTTTTCCACCATTTCCACCCCATTTTTTACCATTTTCCATCCCATTTTTTCCTTTTTTCACCCCATTTTTTACCATTTTCCACCCCATTTTTCACCATTTTCCCCCCATTTTTCACCATTTCCCCCCCCATTTTCCACCATTTTCCACCCCATTTTTTCCTTTTTTCACCCCATTTTTCACCATTTTCCCCCCCATTTTTTCACCATTTCCCCCCCCATTTTTCCACCATTCCCTCCCCATTTTTTTCCTTTTTTCCCCCATTTTCCACCATTTCCAACCCCATTTTTTACCATTTTTTCACCATTTTCCACCCCATTTTTCACCTTTCCCACCCCCATTTTTTGACTGATTTCCCTCATTTTTTGATGTTTTTCACCCCCATTTTTCCACCATTTCCAACCCATTTTTCACCATTTTCCACCCCATTTTTTTTGCTTTTTCCCCCATTTTCCACCTTTTCCACCCCATTTTTTTCCTTTTTTCCCCCCATTTTTCACCATTTTCACCCCCATTTTTACCATTTCCACCCCATTTTTCACCATTTTCCACCCCATTTTTTCCTTTTTTCACCCCATTTTTCACCATTTCCACCCCATTTTTCCACCTTTTCCACCCCATTTTTTACCATTTCCACCCCATTTTTTACCATTTTCCACCCCATATTTTTTCCTTTTTTCACCCCATTTTTCACCATTTCCACCCCATTTTTCACCATTTCCACCCCATTTTTTTCCTTTTTTTACCCCCATTTTTCACCATTTTCACCCCCATTTTTACCATTTTCCACCCCATTTTTTTCCTTTTTTCACCCCATTTTTTTTCCTTTTTTCCCCCCATTTTTTACCATTTTCCACCCCATTTTTTTTGCTTTTTTACCCCCATTTTTTCACCATTTTCCCCCCCATTTTCCACCATTCCCTCCCCATTTTTTTTCCTTTTTTCACCCCATTTTCACCCCCATTTTTCACCATTTCCACCCCATTTTTCACCATTTTTCCACCCCATTTTTCACCATTTTCCACCCCATTTTCCACCATTTCCCTCCCCATTTTTTCCCTTTTTTCCCTCATTTTTCCACCTTTTTCACCCCAATTTTTTTTATTTTCACACCGACACCCCCGGCTCTTTCCCCCCCCCCGGATTTTGGGGTTTCCCCCCAAATTTTGGGGCGATTTCGGGCGATTTTGGGGTCACTGCTCCCCCTGCCACCAATGGTAGAGCTGATCCGTCAGGATCCCGCTGTAGGTCACGGCCGCCGTCACCCCCTGCTCGTAGGCGGTTCTGGGGAAAAAAACCCCAATTTTGGGAAAAAAACCCCAATTTTGGGAAAAAAACCCCAATTTTGGGAAAAAATCCCAGTTTAGGGGAAAAAAAAACAATTTTGGGGGAAAAAATCCCGATTTTAGGGGGGTTTGGGGGGAAAAAAACCTCAATTTTGGGGGAAAAAATCGGATTTTTTTTGGGTTTTTTTTGAGGAGGTTTTGATTTTTTGGGGGTTTTTGGGGGGGTTTTTTGGGGGTTTTTTGGGTTTTTTTTTGGAGGGAAGATTTTAAAAATTTTTTATAAATTTATTTTTAATTAATTAATTTTAACTTTTTTTTTAATTAAAAAAAATAATTAATTTTTAAAGTTTTTTTTAAAATTAATTTTTTACTTAATTTTTAAAATTTCTTTTAATTTTTAAATTATTTCCAAGTTCATTTTTTAATTAAATGTTTTTAATTAATATTTTTAAAATAATTTAAATTTTTTTTAATTTTTACATTGTTTTAAAATTAATTTTTTTAATTAATTTTTAAAAATTAAATGGTTTTTAATTAATTTTTAAAATCAATTTTAAAATCAATTTTTAAATTGATTTTTAAATTAATTTTTAAATTAATTTTTAAAATTATATGGGTTTTATTAATTTTTCTAAATTAATTTTTTTCAAATTAATTTTTAACTAAATTTTTAATTAATTTTTTAAAATTAAAATTTTATATTAATTTTTTAAATTAATTTTAAAAATTAATTTTTAAAATTAATTTTTAAAATTAATTTTTAATTAATTTTTTAAATTAAATGTTTTTCTAATTAATTTTTTATATTAATTTTGAATTCATTTTTAAAATTAATTTTTAAAACTAAATCTTATTTAAATGAGATTTTTTAAAATTAGATTTTTTAAAATTAGATTTTTTAAACTTATTTTTAATCAATTAAATTAAATAAAATTAATTTTTAATTAATTAATTAAATTAATTTTTAATTAATCTTTTGAAATTAAATTTTTTAATCAATTTTTGAAATCAATTTTTTTAAAAAAAAAATCATTTTGAAATGAATTTTTTTATTAAATTAATTTTTTAAAATTAATTTCGAATCAATTTTTTAAATTAATTTCAAACCAATTTTCGAAATCAATTTTTTTTTTTTGTAAAATCATTTCGAAATGAATTTTTTTGTTAAATTTTTTTATTAAATTAATTTCTGAAATCAATTTGAAATCAATTTTTGAAATCAATTTTTTTTTTTAAATCATTTTGAAATAAATTTTTTTATTAAATTAATTTTTTAAAATTAATTTCGAATCAATTTTTTAAATTAATTTCAAATCAATTTTTAAAATCAATTTTTTAAAATCATTTTTAAATGAATTTTTTAATTAATTTTTTTATTAAATTAATTTTTAAAATGAATTTCAAATCCATTTTTTAAATTAATTTCAAACCAATTTTTAAAATTAATTTCAAATCAATTTTTGAAATAAATTTTTTTTAATAATTTTGAAATGAATTTTTTATTAAATTTTTTTATTAAATTAATTTTTTAAAATTAATTTCAAACCAATTTTTGAAATCAATTTCAAACCAATTTTTGAAATCAATTTTTTTTTAAAAAAATCATTTCGAAATGAATTTTTTTATTCAATTTTTTTTATTAAATTAAATTTTTTTAAATTAATTTTTTTAAATTAATTTCAAACCGATTTTTTAAATTAATTTCAAATCAATTTTTGAAATAAATTTTTTTTAATAATTTTGAAATGAATTTTTTATTAAATTTTTTTATTAAATTAATTTTTTTAAATTAATTTCAAATCAATTTTTAAAATCAATTTTTTAAAAATCATTTTGAAATGAATTTTTTTTATTAAATTTTTTATAAAATCTTTTTATTAAATTTTTTTATTAAATTAATTTTTTTAAATTAATTTTTTAAAAATTAATTTCGAATCGATTTTTTAAAATTAATTTCAAACCAATTTTTGAAATCAATTTCAAACCAATTTTTGAAATCAATTTTTTTTTAAAAAAATCATTTCGAAATGAATTTTTTTATTCAATTTTTTTTATTAAATTAAATTTTTTTAAATTAATTTTTTTAAATTAATTTCAAATCGATTTTTTAAATTAATTTCAAACCAATTTCTGAAATCAATTTGAAATCAATTTTTGAAATAAATTTTTTTTTTTTTGGTAAAATCATTTCGAAATGAATTTTTTATTTTTTTTTATTAAATTAATTTTTTAAAATTAATTTCGAATCAGTTTTTTAAATTAATGTCAAATCAATTTTTAAAATCAATTTTTTAAAAAAATCATTTTGAAATGAATTTTTTATTAAATTTTTTTATTAAATTATTTTTTTAAAATTAATTTCAAATCAATTTTTTAAATTAATTTCAAACCAATTTTTGAAATAATTTTTTTAAATCATTTTGAAATGAATTTTTTTATTGAATTTTTTTATTAAATTAATTTTTTTAAATAAATTTTTTAAAAAATTAATTTCAAATCGATTTTTAAGATAAATTTCAAACCAATTTTCGAAATCAATTTTTTTTTGGTAAAATCATTTCGAAATGAATTTTTTTATTAAATTTTTTTATTAAATTAATTTTTTAAATTATTTTTTTAAAATTAATTTCAAATCGATTTTTTAAATTAATTTCAAACCAATTTTTGAAATCAAATTTTTTTTAATCATTTCGAAATGAATTTTTAAATTAATTTTTTAAATTAAATTAATTTTTTAAAATTATTTTTTTAAATGAATTTCAAATCCATTTTTAAAATTAATTTCAAACCAATTTCTGAAATCAATTTGAAACCAATTTTTGAAATCAATTTTTTTTTAATAAAAACTTTTTATTAAATTTTTTTATTAAATTAATTTTTTTAATTAATTTTTTTAAATGAATTTCAAATCGATTTTTTAAATTAATTTCAAACCAATTTCTGAAATCAATTTGAAATCAATTTTTGAAATCAATTTTTTTTTTGGTAAAATCATTTGGAAATGAATTTTTTAATTCAATTTTTTTATTAAATTAATTTTTTTAAATTAATTTTTTAAAAAATTAATTTCGAATCGATTTTTTAAAATTAATTTCAAACCAATTTTTGAAATCAATTTCAAACCAATTTTTAAAATCAATTTTTTTTTTGGTAAAATCATTTCGAAATGAATTTTTTTATTCAATTTTTTTTATTAAATTAAATTTTTTTAAATTAATTTTTTTAAATTAATTTCAAACCGATTTTTTAAATTAATTTCAAATCAATTTTTGAAATAAATTTTTTTTAATAATTTTGAAATGAATTTTTTATTAAATTTTTTTATTAAATTAATTTTTTTAAATTAATTTCAAATCAATTTTTAAAATCAATTTTTTTAAAATCATTTTGAAATGAATTTTTTTTATTAAATTTTTTATAAAATCTTTTTATTAAATTTTTTTATTAAATTAATTTTTTTAAATTAATTTTTTTAAAAATTAATTTCGAATCGATTTTTTAAATTAATTTCAAACCAATTTCTGAAATCAATTTGAAATCAATTTTTGAAATAAATTTTTTTTTTTTGGTAAAATCATTTCGAAATGAATTTTTTATTTTTTTTATTAAATTAATTTTTTAAAATTAATTTCGAATCAGTTTTTTAAATTAATGTCTAATCAATTTTTAAAATCAATTTTTTAAAAAAATCATTTTGAAATGAATTTTTTATTAAATTTTTTTATTAAATTATTTTTTTAAAATTAATTTCAAATCAATTTTTTAAATTAATTTCAAACCAATTTTTGAAATAATTTTTTTAAATCATTTTGAAATGAATTTTTTTATTGAATTTTTTTATTAAATTAATTTTTTTAAATAAATTTTTTAAAAAATTAATTTCAAATCGATTTTTAAGATAAATTTCAAACCAATTTTCGAAATCAATTTTTTTTGGTAAAATCATTTCGAAATGAATTTTTTTATTAAATTTTTTTATTAAATTAATTTTTTAAAATTAATTTTTTTAAATTAATTTCAAATCGATTTTTTAAATTAATTTCAAACCAATTTCTGAAATCAACTTGAAATCAATTTTTGAAATCAATTTTTTTTATATAAAATCTTTTTATTAAATTTTTTAATTAAATTAATTTTTTTAAATTAATTTTTTTAAAAATTAATTTCAAATCAATTTTTTAAAATAATTTCAAACCAATTTTTGAAATAAATTTTTTTTAATGTAAAATCATTTCGAAATGAATTTTTTTATTAAATTTTTTATTAAATTAAATTTTTTTTATTAATTTTTAAAATTAATTTCGAATCGATTTTTTTAAATTAATTTCAAACCAATTTTTGAAATCAATTTCAAACCAATTTTCGAAATAAATTTTTTTTAATGTAAAATCATTTCGAAATGAAATTTTTTTATTCAATTTTTTTATTAAATCAAAATTTTTTTAATTAATTAATTAATTTTTTTAATAATTAATTCATTAATTTTCCATCAATCCCCCCCTCTCCCCTCACCTCAGTCTCTGCGGGGCCGCCGGCATTTGCAGCCCCCCCAGGAGGGTCCCGGCTGCCGAACCCGCCCGGCCCAGGAGCCCCCGGAGCTGCCCCAGAGCCCCCGGCCCGGGGGGGGGAGGGGCCGCCGAGGGGGGGGGAGGGGCCGAGGTCGCTGTGGGGGGAGGGGCCGAGAGTCAGGGGGGGAAAATTTGGGGTTTTTTGGGGGGAAATTTGGGGTTTTTGGGGGGGATTTGGGGCGGATATCGGCGGGGATTTGTGAGGGAAATGGGGGGGAAAATGGCGGAAACTGGGGGGTTTTTAAGGGGGGATTTTGGGGTTTTTTGAGGGGTTTGGGGGGGATATTTGGGAGGAATTGGGGGAGATTTGGGGGGAAATTGGGGGAAAATTGGGGGAAAATTGGGAGAATTTGGGGTTTTTGGGGGGGGATTTTGAGGGGTTTGGGGGGGATTTGGGGCGGATTTCGGCGGGGATTTGTGAGGGAAATGGGGGGGAAAATGGCGGAAATTGGGGGGGATTTGGGAGAGATTTGGGGTTTTTGGGGGGGATTTGGGGTTTCTAGGGGGAAATTTGGGGTTTTTGGGGGGGATTTGGGGCGGATTTCGGCGGGGATTTGTGAGGGAAATGGGGGGGGAAATGGCGGAAATTGGGGGGGATTTGGGAGAGATTTGGGGTTTTTGGGGGGGATTTGGGGTTTCTAGGGGGAAATTTGGGGTTTTTGAGGGAAATTTGGGGTTTTTGGGGGGGATTTGGGGCGGATTTCGGCGGGGATTTGTGAGGGAAATGGGGGGGAAAATGGCGGAAATTGGGGGGGATTTGGGAGAGATTTTGGGGTTTCTAGGGGGAAATTTGGGGTTTTTGAGGGGAA
The DNA here is from genome assembly GCF_037042795.1 of Molothrus aeneus. Lineage (NCBI taxonomy): Eukaryota > Metazoa > Chordata > Aves > Passeriformes > Icteridae > Molothrus > Molothrus aeneus. The sequence goes on along the minus strand of NW_027098964.1, from coordinate 859,734 downwards.
ATTTGGGGTTTTTGGGGGAAATTTGGGGTTTTTGGGGGGGATTTGGGGCGGATTTCGGCGGGGATTTGTGAGGGAAATGGGGGGAAAATGGCGGAAATTGGGGGGGATTTGGGGGGGGATTTAGGGGGGAAATTGGGGGAGATTTGAGGGGATTTGGGGGGATTTGGGGTTTCTAAGGGGGGATTTGGGGGTTTGGGGGAGATTTGGGGGGAAATTGGGGGAGAAATTGAGGGAAAATTGGGGGGGATTTGGCGGAAAATGGGGAAATCGGGGGGGTTCGGGGGGGTTTGGGGGGGGTTTGGGGTTTTTGGGGGGAATTTTGGGGGGGAAATTGGGGGAAATTGGGGGGAATTTGGGGGGAAATTGGGGTAGATTTGAGGGGAATTTGGGGTTTTTGGGGGGGATTTGGGGGTTTTTGAGGCGTTTTGGGGGGGATTATTTGGGGGGGATTTGTGAGGGAAATGGGGGGAAAAATGGCGGAAATTGGGGGAAATTTGGGGTTTTTGGGGGGGATTTGGGGCGGATTTCGGGGGGGATTTGTGAGGGAAATGGGGGGAAAATGGCGGAAATTGGGGGGGATTTGGGGTTTTGGGGGGGATTTGTGAGGGAAATTGGGGGGGGAAATGGCGGAAATTGGGGGGGATTTGGGGTTTTGGGGGGGATTTGTGAGGGAAATGGGGGGAAAATGGCGGAAATTGGGGGGGATTTGGGGTTTTGGGGGATTTGGGGCGGATTTCGGCGGGGATTTGTGAGGGAAATGGGGGGGAAAATGGCGGAAATTGGGGGGGATTTGGGAGAGATTTGGGGTTTTTGGGGGGGATTTGGGGTTTCTAGGGGGAAATTTGGGGTTTTTGAGGGAAATTTGGGGTTTTTGGGGGGGATTTGGGGCGGATTTCGGCGGGGATTTGTGAGGGAAATGGGGGAAAATGGCGGAAATTGGGGGAAATTTGGGGTTTTTTGGGGGGGATTTGGGGCGGATTTCGGGGGGATTTGTGAGGGAAATGTGGGGGGAGAAAATGGCGGAAATTGGGGGGGATTTGGGGTTTTGGGGGGGATTTGTGAGGGAAATGGGGGGAAAATGGCGGAACTTGGGGGGAATTGGGGTTTTGGGGGGCATTTGTGAGGGAAATGGGGGGAAAATGGCGGAAATTGGGGGAAATTGGGGTTTTTGTGGGGGATTTGGGGCGGATTTCGGCGGGGATTTGTGAGGGAAATGGGGGGGAAAATGGGCGGAAATTGGGGGGTTTTTAAGGGGGGATTTGGGGGTTTTTTGAGGGGTTTGGGGGGGATATTTGGGAGGAATTGGGGAGATTTGGGGGGAAATTGGGGGGAAAATTGTGGGAAAATTTGGAGAATTTGGGGTGTTTGGGGGGGGATTTTGAGGGGTTTGGGGGGGGATTTGGGGCGGATTTCGGCGGGGATTTGTGAGGGAAATGGGGGGGGAATGGCGGAAATTGGGGGGGATTTGGGAGAGATTTGGGGGTTTTTTGGGGGGGATTTGGGGTTTCTAGGGGGAAATTTGGGGTTTTTGAGGGAAATTTGGGTTTTTGGGGGGGGATTTGGGGCGGATTTCGGCGGGGATTTGTGAGGGAAATGGGGGGAAAATGGCGGAAATGGGGGGGATTTGGGAGAGATTTGGGGTTTTTGGGGGGGGATTTGGGGTTTCTAGGGGGAAATTTGGGTTTTTGAGGGGAAATTTGAGTTTTTGGGGGAAATTTGGGGTTTTTGGGGGGGATTTGGGGCGGATTTCGGCGGGGATTTGTGAGGGAAATGGGGGGAAAATGGCGGAAATTGGGGGGATTTGGGGGGGGATTTAGGGGGGAAATTGGGGGAGATTTGAGGGATTTGGGGGGGATTTGGGGTTTCTAAGGGGGGATTTGGGGGTTTGGGGGAGATTTGGGGGGAAATTGGGGAGAAATTGAGGGAAAATTGGGGGGGATTTGGCGGAAAATGGGGAAATCGGGGGGGTTCGGGGGGTTTGGGGGGGGGTTTGGGGTTTTTGTGGGAATTTTGGGGGGAAATTGGGGGAAATTGGGGGGAATTTGGGGGGAAATTGGGGTAGATTTGAGGGGAATTTGGAGTTTTTGGGGGGGGATTTGGGGGTTTTTGAGGCGTTTTGGGGGGGATATTTGGGGGGGATTTGTGAGGGAAATGGGGGGGGAAAATGGCGGAAATTGGGGGGAAATTTGGGGTTTTTGGGGGGGATTTGGAGCGGATTTCGGGGGGGATTTGTGAGGGAAATGGGGGGAAAATGGCGGAAATTGGGGGGATTTGGAGGTTTTGGGGGGGGATTTGTGAGGGAAATGGGGGAGGAAAATGCGGAAATTGGGGGGGATTTGGGGTTTTGGGGGGATTTGTGAGGGAAAATGGGGGAAATTGGGGGGGATTTGGGGGAAATTGGGGGAGATTTGAGGGGAATTTGGGGTTTTTGGGGGGATTTGGGGGTTTTGGAGGGGTTTTGGGTGGGATATTTGGGAGGGTTTGGGAGGGATTTGGGGGAAATTGTGGAAAATTGGGGATTTTGGGGGTTTTGGGGGGAAAATGGTGGGAATTGGGGGGGGATTTGGGGGTTTTGGGGGAGGGATTTTGGGGTGATTTTGGGATTTGGGGGAGATTTGAGGGAATTCAGGGGGGATTTGGGGTTTGGAGGGCTTGGGGTGAGATTTGGGGGAAATTGGGGGGGAATTTGGGGTTCTTGGGGGAGATTTGGGTTTTTTTTGAGGGGGTTTTTGGGGGATTTGGGGGATTTTTGGGGGTTAGCGGGCATTTTGGGGGAATTTAGGGGGGAATTTGGGGGGGATTTTGGGGGGGATTTGGGATTTTGGGGGGCGATTTAGGGGGGATTTGGGACCGATTTGGGGATTTAGGGGAGTTTGGGGGTGGATTTTGGGGTTTGGGCTTGGAAATTTGGGATTTAGGGAGGGTTTGGGTTGAGATTTGGGGGTGGGGGTTTGGGTGGGATTTGAGGTTTTTTTGGGTTTTTTTGGGGTTTTTTGGGGGTTTTTGGGTGGATTTGGGGGGGCTGGGGTCAGAATCTCCCCAAAATTGGGAGAAACGACCCCAAAATTGGGGGAAAACGACCCCAAAATTGGGGCGGGGTCTCACCCGAGCTCAGCAGCAGCAGCAGCAGCAGCAGCGCCCCCATCAGCCCGGGGGGAGCCCCGGCCATGCTGCGTCCTGGGGACCCCAAAATTCCCGCATTTCACCCCAAAAAACCCCCAGGATTTCAGCCCCAAATCCCAGAATTTTCCCCCCAAAAAATTCCCGAATTTTCCCCCCAAAATTTCCAGGATTTTTCCCCAAAAATTCCTGAATTTCCCTCCCACAAAAATCCAGATTTTTCCCCCGAAAATTGCAGAATTTTCCCCCAAAATCCCAAAATTTACCCCCTCAAAATTCCCGAATTTTCCCCCAAAATTCCACAATTGTCAGCCCCCCAAAATTCGAGGATTTTCCCCAAATTCCAAAATTTCCCCCCTCAAAATCCCGGAATTTCCCGATTTTTCCCCCAAAATTTCCAGGATTTTTCCCCCAAAAATTCCTGAATTTCCCTCCCCAAAAATCCAGAATTTTCCCCCAAAATTCCAAAATTTCCCCCCTCAAAATCCCGGAATTTCCCCCCAAAATTTCCAGAGTTTTACCCAATAAAATTCCAGGATTTCACCTCCGAAAATTCCCACATTTCACCCAAAAAAGCCCCCACGATTTCAGCCCCAAAATCCCAGAATTTCCCCCCCCCAAAAAATTCCAAATTTTTCCCCCCCAAAATTGCAGAATTTTCCCCCAAAAGCCCAGGATTTCACCCCCAAAAATTCCCGAATTTCCCCCAAATTTCCAAAATTTATCCCCAAAAAATTCCAGAATTTACCCTCAAAAATTCCTGAATTTAACCCCCGAAAATTCCAGATGTTTCCCCAAAATTCCAAAATTTCCCCCCTCAAAAATCCCGGAATTTTCCCCAAATTTCCAAAATTTGTCTCCCCAAAATTCCAGAATTTACCCTCAAAAATTCCTGAATTTTCCCCCAAAATTTCCAGGATTTTTCACCCCGAAAATTCCAGGATTTTTCCCCAAAATTCCAAAATTTCCCCCTCAAAAATCCCGGAATTTCCCCCCAAAAATTCCTGAATTTTCCCAATAAAATTCCAGGATTTTACCCCTTAAAATTCCCACATTTGACCTGAAAAATCCCAGGATTTATGCTCCAAAAAATCCAGAATTTCCCCCAAAATCCCAGAATTTCACCCCCCAAAATTCCACGATTTGACCCCAAAATTTCAGGATTTCCCCCCAAAACCTTTCCCAAATTTCCCGATTTCCCCCAAATCTTTGCAGGAATCCAAAATTTGGGATTTTTCTGCCCCCCAAATTTGAATTCCCTCCCCAAAATTCGAATTTTCCCACCCAAAATTTGCATTTCCCTCCAAAATTCCGATTTTTCTCCCCAAATTTAGATTTCCCCCACACACACAAAATTTTGCTTTTCTCCCCCAAAAAAACCCCTGGGACCCCAAAATTCGGATTTTTCTCCCCAAAATTTGGATTTTTCCCCCTCAGAATTGGAATTTTCCACCCCAAATTTGGATTTTCTCCCAAGAATTAGAATTTTCCCCTCAAAATTTGAATTTTTCCCCCCAAAATTGGAATTTTTGCCCCCAAAATTCGGATTTTTCTCCCCAAAAATTTGAATTTTCCACCCAAAATTTGGACTTTTCCCCCTCAGAACTTAAAATTTCCACCCAAAATTTGGATTTTCCCCCCAAAAATTGGAATTTCCCCCCCAAAATTTGAATTTTTTCCCCTCAGAATTGGAATTTTTGCCCCCAAATTTGGATTTTCCACCCAAAATTTGGATTTTTCCCCCCAAAAATTGGAATTTTCCCCCCCAAATTTGGATTTTTTCCCCCTCAGAATTGGAATTTTGCCCCCCCCAAATTTGGATTTTTTTGTCCCCAGAATTTGAATTTTCCCCCTCAGAATTGGAATTTTTGCCCCCCCCAAATTTGGATTTTCCCCCCCGGATTCGGGGTCCCCCCCCCCCCCCCCCCCCCCCCGCACCCACCGTTGGTCGCGGCCGCTCCGTTCCCCTCCCCCCCTTGGGGCCGCACCATTTATGGGGGCGGGGGGGGGCAAAGTCCGGGCAAACAGCGCGGGGGGAGGGGCAGGGGGAGGGGAAAAGGGGAGGCGACCCCAAAATTCGGAAAATCCCCCAAAACAAACCCCCAAAAAATCCCAAAATCCCCCAAAAAATCCCCAAAAAAATCCCGAAAATCCCTCAAAAAAGTCCCCCAAAAATGCCTCAAAATTCGCTGAAAATCCCACAAAAATTCTACAAAAATTTCCCCCCAAATCCCCCAAAAATTTCAAAAAAGTGCCACAAAATTCACCGAAAAATGCCCAAAAAAGTCTCAAAAATCCCCCCCAAAAAATCCAAAAAATCCCAAAAAATCCCCCCAAAAATCCCTCAAAAAAGTCCCCCAAAAAATGCCTCAAAATTCGCTGAAAATCCCCGAAAAATTTCTACCAAAAATTCCCCCGAAAATTCATCCGAAATCCCGAAAATTTCCCACAAAAATCCCCCAAAAATTTCCCCCCAAAATCCTGAAAATTTCCCAGGAAAATCCCCCCAAAAATCCTGAAAATTTCCCACAAAAATTCCCCAAAAATTTCCCCCTCAAAATCCCGAAAATTCCCCCAAATCCCCCAAAAATTTCAAAAAAGTGCCACAAAATTCACCCCAAAATCCCCCAAAAAATCCCCAAAAATCCCTCAAAAAAGTCACCCCAAAAAGCCTCAAAATTCGCTGAAATCCCCGAAAAATTCTACAAAAATTTGCCCCAAAATTCTCAAAAAACGCCTCGAAATTCACCCCAAAATCCCGAAAATTTCCCACAAAAATTCCCCCAAAAATTCCCCCAAAATCCCAAAAATCCCTAAAAAAAATCCCCCAAAAATGCCTCAAAATTCGCTGAAAATCCCCGAAAAATTCTACCAAAAATTCCCCCCCCAAATTCTCAAAATTCATCCAAAATCCTGAAAATTTCCCACAAAAAATCCCCAAAAATTTCCCCCCAAAAAATCCTGAAAATTTCCCACAAAAATTCCCCCAAAATTCCCCGAAAATTCCCCAAAATCCCCAAAAAATTTCAAAAAAGTGCCACAAAATTCACCCAAAATCCCCCCAAAAAAGTCTCAAAAATTCCCCCAAAAAATCCCCCAAAATCCCGAAATCCCTCAAAAAAGTCCCCCAAAAATGCCTCAAAATTCGCTGAAAATCCCCGAAAATTTCTACCAAAAATTCCCCCGAAAATTCATCCAAAATCCCGAAAATTTCCCACAAAAATCCCCCAAAAATTTCTCCCCAAAATCCTGAAAATTTCCCAGGAAAATCCCCCAAAAATCCTGAAAATTTCCCACAAAAATTCCCCAAAATTCCCCGAAAATTCCCCAAAATCCCCAAAAAATTTCAAAAAAGTGCCACAAAATTCACCCAAAATCCCCCAAAAAAGTCTCAGAAATTCCCCCAAAAAATCCCCAAAAATCCCTCAAAAAAATCCCCCAAAATGCCTCAAAATTCGCTGAAAATCCCCGAAAAATTCTACAAAAATTTCCCCCCAAAATTCTCAAAAAACGCCTCAAAATTCACCCCAAAATCCCGAAAATTTCCCACAAAAATTCCCCAAAATTTCCCCTCAAAATCCTAGAAAATTCCCCAAAATCCCCAAAAAATTTCAAAAAAGTGCCACAAAATTCACCAAAAAATCCCCCAAAAAAGTCTCAAAAATTCCCCCAAAAAATCCGAAAATCCCTCAAAAAGTCCCCCAAAAATGCCTCAAAATTCGCTGAAAATCCCTGAAAAATTCTACCAAAAATTCCCCCCAAAATTCTCAAATTCATCCAAAATCCCGAAAATTTCCCACAAAAATTCCCGCAAAATTCCCAGAAAATTCCCCAAAAAATTTCAAAAAAGTGCCACAAAATTCACCCCAAAATCCCCCAAAAAGTCTCAAAAATCCCCCCAAAAAATCCCCAAAAATCCCCAAAAAATCCCGAAAATCCTTCAAAAAAGTCCCCCAAAAATGCCTCAAAATTCGCTGAAAATCCCCGAAAAAATTCTACAAAAATTCCCCCCAAAATGCTCAAAAAACGCCTCAAAATTCACCCCAAAATCCCGAAAATTTCCCTCAAAAATTCCCCAAAAATTTCCCCCCCAAAATCCCAGAAAATTCCCCAAAATCCCCAAAAAATTTCAAAAAAGTGCCACAAAATTCACCAAAAACCCCAAAAAAAGTCTCAAAAATCCCCCAAAAATTCCCTCCAATAATCCTGGAAAATTTCCCCCAAAATACCAAAAAAAATTTCCCCAAAAGCACCAAAAAATTCCCCCCAAAATCCTGAAAATTAAAAAAAAAATCCCCAAAAATCTCTGAAATTCCCTCAAAATCCCTGGAAAATTCCCCCAAAATGTCTCAAAATTCCCGGAAATTTCCCACCAAATTCCTCAAAATGTGTCCAAAATCCCCTAAAATCCCCCAAATTTCCCCTTTTTCTTCCCATATTTTGGGGGCATTTTTAAAAATTTCCAAGGATTTTGGGGAATTTCCTGGGATTTTAAAGGTTTGGGTTTTTAAAAAATTATTATTTCCTGGGATTTCGGGGCATTTCCAAGGATTTTTGGGGTGAATTTCCCATAATTTTGGGGAATTTGGACTGAATTTCCGGCATTTTCCCGGCAAATTTCCCGGAATTTTGTGGAATTTTGAGTGAATTCCCCACAATTTCGGGCGAATTTCCCGGAATTTTGGGGATTTTTGGGGGAATTTTCAACAATTTTTTAGGACTTTCCCCGGATTTCCGGTGAATTTTGTGGAATTTTGGGTAAATTTCTCGCGATTTCGGCTGAATTTCCTGGAATTTTAGGGGATTTTGAGTAAATTTCCCTCAATTTCGCTTGAATTTCAGGAATTTTGGGGATTTTTGGGCGGATTTTCGGAGTTTTCGAGCGATTTTCCCGCCATTTCCGCTCCCCGGCCGCCATTTTCCCCATCTGTGGGCGTGGCCTCCACAAACCCCACCCCCATTACATCACCCCCAATTCGGAAGCGCCACCGGAAGTGAGCTCGGCCTCGCTTTCCCATCACCCCTTGCGGCCTCACAGAACCCGGAAGAGCCACCGGAAGTGGGCGAGGCCTCGCTTTCCCATCACCCCCCGCGGCCGTCAGGCCCCGGAAGCGCCAAAAATTCCCCCCAAAAATTCAATAATCGCTAAAAATAGCCCCAAAAATTCGGGAATTTCACCTAAAATCCCCTCGGGGGGACCCCCCGGAGCGGCCATGACGCTTTTTCACTTCGGGAATTGCTTCGCGCTCGCGTATTTCCCGTATTTCATCACCTACAAATGCAGCGGCCTGTGAGCAACTGGGACAAACTGGGACGAACTGGGAGGGGACTGGGAGGGGATGGGAAAGGGTTAAAGAGGGGGTTTGGGGTTACTGGTTTGGACTGGGAGGGAGCTGGGAGGGGGTTTTGGGGGTGTACTGGTTTATACTGGTTTGTACTGGTTTTTACTGGTTTATACTGGTTTGTACTGGTGGCAGGTCCGAGTACAGCGCGTTCTGGCGCTGCGTCCAGGCTGGAGCCACCTACGTACTGGTGCAACTGGGAAAGGTGGGGGAAGGGACTGGGAGGGAACTGGAAGGGACTGGGAACCCCAAAGTGGCCAAAGTCACCCCAAAATCGAAACTGGGAACCCCCAAAACCAAACTGGGAGGGACTGGGACAAACTGGGAACCCTCAAAAGCAAACTGGGAACCCCCAAAATGCCCAAAATTCACCCCAAAACCAAACTGGGAGGGACTGGGAACCCGAAAATCCAAACTGGGAAGCCCCAAAAAATTGAACTGGGAGGGACTGGGAGGGAACTGGGAGGGACTGGGAGGGACTGGAAGCCCCAAAATTCCCCGAATTTACCCCAAAATTCCCCTCCCCCCCAGATGCTGTTCTTGGCCACTTTTTTCCCAACCTGGGAAGGACCCTCGGGAGGCTACGACCTGGTGGGGGTGAGTGACCCAAAATCGCCAAAATTCAGCCCAAAAACGACCAAAAAATGGCCCAAAATGGCCCCAAATTCACCCCAAAAATCCCTGAAAATTCGCCTCAAAAATGGCCTAAAATTGCCCCAAAATCAATCCAAAAGTGGCCCAAAAATTGCTGAAAAATTCCTCCCAAAATCCTCCAAATTCACCCCAAAAATGACTCAAAAAATGTCCCAAATTCAGCCCAAAAATAGCAAAAAAATGTCCCAAAAATACCTGCAAAAATACAAAAAAAAAAAATTCTCTAAAATTCACCCCAAAATCAGCCCAAAAATGCCCCAAAAATTCAACCCAAAAATCCCTGAAAATTCACCCCAAAATCAGCCCCAAAATGCCCAAAATCAACCTAAAAATACCCAAAAATTCCCTAAAAATCCCTCCCAAAAATCAGCCCAATTTTACCTCAAAATCAGCCCATTTTTTCCCAAATTTCTGTTTTTTCAGGAATTTCTCCGTGCCACAGTCGACGTTGCTGATCTGGGGGGGGCTGCAGTTGGTGCTGGGCCGGGGCCCAAAAATCCCCTCAAAAAATCCCCAAAAAATCTCAAAAAATCCCCAAAAAATTCCCCCAAAAAATATCCAAAAAAATTCCCCAAAATCCTCAAAAAATCCCCCAAAAAATCCTTCAAAAACTCCCCAAAAACCCCAATTTCCCCCCATTTTCTGCCATTTTGTCCCCATTTTCCGCCATTTTGTTTCCCATTTTTTCACCGTTTTTCCCCATTTTTTCACCATTTTCCCCAAATTTCTGTTGTTTCAGGAATTTCTCCATTCCACAGTCAACATTGCTGATCTGGGGGGGCTGCAGTTGGCGCTGGGCCGGGGCCCAAAAATCCCCTCAAAAAATCCCAAAAAAATCCCCCAAAAAATTTCCAAAAAGTCCCCCCAAAAATCTCCAAAAAAATTCCCCAAAATATCCCCAAAAAACTCCCCAAAAAACTCCCCAAAAACCCCAATTTCCCCCCATTTTCCGCCATTTTGTCCCCATTTTCCGCCATTTTGTCCCCATTTTCCGCCATTTTGTTTCCCATTTTTTCACCGTTTTTCGCCATTTTTTCACCGTTTTTCCCCATTTTTTCACCATTTTTTCCCAAATTTCTGTTTTTTTCAGGAATTTCTGCGGGCCACAGTCGACGTTGCTGATCTGGGGGGGCTGCAGTTGGCACTGGGTCGGGGCCCAAAAATCCCCTCAAAAAATCCCAAAAAAATCTCAAAAAATCCCCAAAAAATTCCCCCCAAATCCCCCAAAAAATCTCCAAAAAAATTCCCCAAAATCCTCAAAAAATCCCCAAAAAATCCCCAAAAAACTCCCCAAAAACCCCAATTTTCCCCCCATTTTCCGCCATTTTCCCCCCATTTTCCGCCATTTTGTTTCCCATTTTTTCACCGTTTTTCGCCATTTTTTCACCGTTCTTCCCCATTTTTTCCCCATTTTTTCCCAAATTTCTGTTTTTTCAGGAATTTCTCCATTCCACAGTCGACGTTGCTGACCTGGGGGGGCTGCAGTTGGTGCTGGGTCGGGGCCCAAAAATCCCCTCAAAAAATCCCAAAAAAATCTCAAAAAATCCCCAAAAAATTCCCCCCAAATCCCCCAAAAAATCTCCAAAAAAATTCCCCAAAATCCTCAAAAAATCCCCAAAAAATCCCCAAAAAACTCCCCAAAAACCCCAATTTTCCCCCCATTTTCCGCCATTTTCCCCCCATTTTCCGCCATTTTGTTTCCCATTTTTTCACCGTTTTTCGCCATTTTTTCACCGTTCTTCCCCATTTTTTCCCCATTTTTTCCCAAATTTCTGTTTTTTCAGGAATTTCTCCATTCCACAGTCGACGTTGCTGACCTGGGGGGGCTGCAGTTGGTGCTGGGCCGGGGTCCAAAAATCCCCTCAAAAAATCCCCAAAAAATCTCAAAAAATCCCCAAAAAATTCCCCCAAAATACCCCCAAAAATCTCCAAAAAAATTCCCCAAAATCCTCAAAAAATCCCCCAAAAAATCCCCAAAAAACTCCCCAAAAACCCCAATTTCCCCCCATTTTCCGCCATTTTGTCCCCATTTTCCGCCATTTTGTTTCCCATTTTTTCACCGTTTTCCCACTGTTTTTCGCCATTTTTTCACCGTTTTTCCCCATTTTTTCACCATTTTTCCCAAATTTCTGTTTTTTCAGGAATTTCTCCGTGCCACAGTCGACGTTGCTGATCTGGGGGGGCTGCAGTTGGCGCTGGGCCGGGGCGGGGGCCGGGGCGAGCTCCGGATCCTCGTGGCCGCTCTGGGCTGGGCCAGCGCCGAGCTCCTCACGGCCAGGTGGGAATTTGGGGCAAAAATTGGGGATTTTGGGAAAATTCGGGAATTTGGGGCAATTTCAGGGCTTCTTGGGGGGGTTTGGGGAAATTTTAGGGCAAAAAACGGGGAAAAAATTGAATTTTTTTTGAATTTTTGGGGGATTTTTCGTGGGATTTTGGGGGATTTGCTGGGGAAATTAGGGAATTTTTCGGGTTTTATTCAGGAATTTTTGGGGTAAAAAAAGGAAAAAAAAGGAATTTTTTTGGAATTTTTTTGGGGAATTTTTTTGGAATTTTGGGGGAATTTTTTGGGAATTTTTGTGGGAATTTTCAGGGGAATTTTGGGGGGATTTTTCTGACTTTTGCAGGCGATTTTCGGGGAATTTTGGGGGCAAATTTTAGGATTTTTGCGGAATTTTGATGGAATTTTTTGGGGATTTTTCTTGGAATTTTGTTGGGATTTTTGGGGGAATTTTTCTGGGAATTTTGGAGATTTTTTAAAAATTTTTTCCGAAAAAAAATCGGGGATTTTGGGAAAATTCCGGAATTTGGGGCAATTTCAGGGCTTTTGGGGGGGGGGGGTTGGGACAAAAAATGGGGAAAAATTTGAATTTTTATGGAATTTTTGGGGGATTTTTGTTCGAATTTTGGGGGGAATTTTGGGAATTTTTCAGGTTTTATTCAGGAATTTTGGGGCATTTTTTGGGTTTTGGGGTAAAAATAGGGAAAAATTTATTCAGGATTTTTTTTAAATTTTTTGGGGAATTTTTCGTGGGATTTTGGGGGGATTTGCAGGGAAATTTTGGAATTTTTTGGGTTTTATTCAGGAATTTTGGGGGAATTTTTTGGGAATTTTTTTGGCATTTTGGGGGGAATTTTCAGGGAAATTTGGGGGAATTTTTGGGGGATTTTGGGGAAATTTTCAGGGAATTTTGGGGGAATTTTTGGGGGATTTTTTTTGAGTTTTGCAGGCGATTTTCAGGGATTTTTTGGGGGAATTTTTTGGGAATTTTGGGGGAATTTTTGGGAGAATTTTCAGGGAAATTTGGGGGAATTTTGGGGGGATTTTGGGGAAATTTTCAGGGAATTTTTTTGGAATTTTGCGGGAATTTTCAGGGAATTTTGGGGTAAATTTTGGGGGATTTTTTGTTTTGTTTTGCAGGCGATTTTCGGGGAATTTGGGGGGGTTTTCAGTTAATTTTGGGGGGATTTTTTGGGAATTTTGGGGAAATTTGGGGGAATTTTTGAGAGAATTTTCAGGGAAATTTGGGGGAATTTTTGGGGGATTTTGGGAGAATTTTCAGGGAATTTGGGGAGGGTTTGGGGGATGAAAGCTTGAGGGGAAAATGAATTTTTGGGGAAATTCAAGGCGGTTTTGGGGGAGTTTTGGGATTTTTTGAGGATTTTGGAGCAAATTTTGGAAATTTTGGGAGGAAATTTGGGAACTTTTGTGGAATTTTGGGGGGAAATCTGGGATTTTTTTGGGGAGGAAAAAAATGAGGAAAAAATTGGGAATTTTGAGGAATTTTTGGGATTTTTTGGGGAATTTTGGGATTTTTTTGGGGGGAATTTTTGGGGAATTTTGGGATTTTTTGGTTTTTTTGGGGTGAATTTGGGGAATTTGGGGGAATTTGGGGATTTTTGACCCCTCCCCTCCCCCCCCTTCAGGTGTGTCCCCCTCTGGGTGGGGGCGCGGGGGGTGGAGTTCGACTGGAGGCACCTCCAGATGGGGCTGGACTCCAACATCAGCCTGGTGAGTTATACTGGTTTGTACTGGTTTGTACTGGGAGGGACTGGGAAAGGGTTAAAGGGGGATTTGGGGTTACTGGTTTATACTGGTTTGGACTGGGAGGGACTGGAGGCACCTCCAGATGGGGCTGGACTCCAACATCAGCCTGGTGAGTTATACTGGTTTGTACTGGTTTGTACTGGGAGGGACTGGGAATGGACTGGGAGGGACTGGGAAAGGGTTAAAGGGGGATTTGGGGTTACTGGTTTATACTGGTTTGGACTGGGAGGGACTGGGAGGCACCTCCAGATGGGGCTGGACTCCAACATCAGCCTGGTGAGTTATACTGGTTTGTACTGGTTTGTACTGGGAATGGACTGGGAGGGACTGGGAATGGACTGGGAGGGGATTTGGGGTTACTGGTTTGGACTGGGAGGGACTGGGAGGGGATTTGGGGTTACTGGTTTGGACTGGGAGGGACTGGGAAAGGGTTAAAGGGGGATTTGGGGTTACTGGTTTATACTGGGAGGGACTGGGAATGGACTGGGAATGGACTGGGAGGGACTGGGAGGGACTGGGAAAGGGTTAAAGGGGGATTTTGGGTTACTTGTTTATACTGGGAGGGACTGGGAGGGACTGGGAATGGACTGGGAAAGGGTTAAAGGGGGATTTGGGGTTACTGGTTTGGACTGGGAATGGACTGGGAAAGGGTTAAAGGGGGATTTGGGGTTACTGGTTTATACTGGGAGGGACTGGGAATGGACTGGGTTATACTGGGAGGGACTGGGAAAGGGTTAAAGGGGGATTTGGGGTTACTGGTTTGTACTGGTCCATACTGGTTTATACTGGTCCGTACTGGTCCATACTGGTCCGTACTGGTTCCAGGTGCGCCACGTGGCCGCGGCCGCTCTCCTTTGGGCCTCGGGGCACTGGTCCATACTGGTTTATACTGGTTTATACTGGTCTATATTAATTTCTATGGGTTTCTATGGGTCCATACTGGTCTGTACTGGTTCATACTGGTTTATACTGGTCCGTACTGGTTCCAGGTGCGCCACGTGGCCGCGGCCACTCTCCTTTGGGCCTCGGGGCACTGGTCCATACTGGTTTATACTGGTTTATACTGGTCTATATTAATTTCTATGGGTTTCTATGGGTCCGTACTGGTCCATACTGGTCCATACTGGTTTATACTGGTTTCTATTTATTTCTATGGGTTTCTATGGGTCCATACTGGTCCATACTGGTCCGTACTGGTCTGTACTGGTTTATACTGGTCCATACTGGTTTCTATTCATTTCTATGGGTTTCTATGGGTCCATACTGGTTTATACTGGTCCATACTGGTCCATACTGGTCCGTACTGGTTCCAGGTGCGCCACGTGGCCGCGGCCGCTCTCCTTTGGGCCTCGGGGCACTGGTTTATACTGGTTTATACTGGTCTATATTAATTTCTATGGGTTTCTATGGGTCCATACTGGTCCGTACTGGTCCGTACTGGTTCATACTGGTTTATACTGGTCCGTACTGGTTCCAGGTGCGCCACGTGGCCGCGGCCGCTCTCCTTTGGGCCTCGGGGCGCCACGACCTCCCCTCCCCCCTGCGGCTGCCCCTGGGGGGGCTCCTGGCGGCCGCCGCCTACGAGGGATTCCTGATCGGGTAATTAATCCATTAATAACCAATTAATCGGTTTAATTATTCATTTATCGTTAATTAATGGGGGTGGGAACGGGAGATGGAACCTGGGGGCTTTGTGGTTCGTTAATTATTCGTGAGGTAATTAAGGGATTCAAGGTGGGAAGGGGTTTGTGAAGAGTTTCTGATTGGGGTAATGAGCTAATTAATTAATTAATTAATTAGGTAATTATTGATGGGGAGGAGGCTACAAGGGGTTCCTCATTGGGTAATTAGCTAAGTAATTAATTAACTTGTTATTATTACTTCCTGTAGCTAATTAATATACAGGAATAATTTTATATATATATACAAATATATGAAATAATAATTATAATTGATTAATAATTCATTATTAATATAATTAATGCTAATATAAATAATGTTAGAATTCGAATTAATTGATTTACTAATTAATTAACTAATTGATTTACTAATTAGCTAATTAATTAGTTCATTAACATTGCTTTTATAGCTATTCATTATTATTCTTTATTTGTAGTATTAATGATTAATATTATAGTTAATTAACAAATTAATTATAGAAATAATAATAATTATTGTTCATTATTATTACTAATATTATTACTATTACTATTTTATTATTTTTTCTATTATTCTTCTTATTATTCTTCCTATTACTATTCTATTATTACTATTATTATAATTAATATTATTACTATTATTATTACTAATATTATTACTATCAGTATTTTATTATTTTTACTATTATTATTCCTATTATAATTATTATTATTCCTGTTATTATAACTATTATTATTCCTATTATTATTTCTATTGTTATAATTATTATTATTACTATTATTGTAACTATTATTATTCCTATTATTATTAATTTATCTACTTTTTATTAGCAGTATTAATACTTATAAATAATAAATAATTAATATTTTAATATATTTATATATAATATATAATTATTTATATATAATTAATAATTACTCATGTATTTATTATATTTATATATTATTATATATAATAATTAATAATAAATAATACTTAATAAATAATTAATCAGCTAATTAATTCTGGGGACGGCGCCTCCAAGGGCTTCCCGATCACAGACCTAATTAACAATCAATTAACTAATTAACCAAGGAGGCTTCCACGAGGAGGGTTCTTAATGGGGATAATTCATTAATTATTCCTTAATGAATAATTATTATTCATGAATAATAATTAAGCAATTAATGGGGCGGGAGGGGGGGTCTAGGAGGGGATTGAATTGGGTGGTTCATTAATGGGTTAATTTAGAATTAATTAATGATTAATTAAATTTCTTTTGGCTCCTCCCACAGGTGGGCGGGGCAAGCGCTGGGCCTGGGCCCCTGGGGGGCGCTGGGGCTGCGGGCGCTGGGGGCGGCGGCGCTGGGGCTGGGGGCCATGAGGCTGCTGGTGCCCCTGCTGCCGCCCCCCTGAGCCACCTGGGCACGCCTGGGGGCACGAAAACGGGGAAAGACGACGAAAATTTGGGGAAAAACGGCGAAAATTTGGTGAAAATCGGTGAAAATTTGAGCAAAAGCCGCGAAAATTTGAGGAAAATCCGCGAAAATTGGAGCGTTTGGGGGCACCTGGGCACACCTGGGAGGGGTAAAACGGTGAAAATTAAAGGGTTTGGGCACACCTGGGCACACCTGGGGGCTCCGAAATGGCGAGAAACCGAAAATTTGGGGAAATTTGGTGAAAATTTGGGGAAAATCGGTGAAAATTTGCTGAAAATCCGCGAAAATTTGAGGATTTGGGGACACCTGGGGGCAGAAAAATGGGGGAAATCGGTGAAAATTTGAGGGAAATCGGTGAAAATTGGAGAGTTTGGGGCCACCTGAGATACACCTGGGCACACCTTGGAGGGGAAAAATGGTGAAAATTTGAGGGAAATTGGTGAAAATTTGGGGAAAAACTGTGAAAATTTGAGGATTTGGGGGCACAAAAATGGGGAAAAATGGTGAAAATTTGAGGGAAATCGGTGAAAATTGGAGAGTTTGGGGGCACCTGAGCTGCACCTGGGCACACCTGGGAGGGGAAAAATGGTGAAAATTTGAGGGAAATTGGTGAAAATTTGAGGATCTGAGGGCACAAAAATGGGAGGAAATGGTGAAAATTTGAGGGAAATTGGTGAAAATTGGAGAGTTTGGAGGCACCTGGGCACACCTGGGGGCACCAAAATGGGGAAAAATGGCGAAAATTTGGGAAAAATCGGTGAAAATTTGAGGGAAATTGGTGAAAATTGGAGAGTTTGGGGGCACCTGGGCACACCTGGGGGCACCAAAATGGGGAAAAACGGCGAAAATTTGGGGGAAATCGGTGAAAATTTGGGGAAAATCGGTGAAAATTTGAGGGAAATTGGTGAAAATTGGAGAGTTTGGGTGTGATGTGGGTGTGGCCCAGGTATGCAAATGACCCCCAGGTGTGAATGGGCGTGGCCTGAGGATGTAAATTACCCCAGGTGTGAATGGGCCTGGTCCAGGTATGCAAATGATCCCGACGTGTGCAGTGGGCGTGGTCCAGGTGTGACTGGGCGTGGCCCAGGTATGTAAATGAGCAAATTACCCCCAGGTGTGCAATGGGCGTGGCCTAAGTATGTAAATGATCCCCAGGTGTGAAATGGGAGTGGTCAACGTATGTAAATGACCCCCAGGTGTGAAAATGGGCGTGGCCTATGTATGTAAATGACCCCCAGGTTTGCAGTGGGTGTGGCCCAGGTATGCAAATGATCCCCAGGTGTGCAGTGGGCGTGGCCCAGGTGTGAATGGGCGTGGCCCAGGTATGTAAATGAGCAAATGACCCCTAGGTGTGAATGGGCGTGGTCCAGGTATGCAAATAATCCCCAGGTGTGAATGGGCGTGGTCCAGGTATGCAAATAATCCCCAGGTGTGGAGTGGGCATGGTCCAGGTATGTAAATGACCCCCAGGTGTGAAAATGGGTGTGGCCTAAGTATGTAAATGACTCCCAGGTGTGAATGGGTGTGGCCTAAGTATGTAAATGAACCCCAGGTGTGAATGGGTGTGGTCCAGATATGCAAATGATCCCAACGTGTGCAGTGGGCGTGGTCCAGGTGTGAATGGGCGTGGCCCAGGTATGGAAATGACACCCAGGTCTGCAAGGGGCGTGGCCCAGATATGTAAATGACCCCAGGTGTGCAGTGGGCGTGCACCAGGTATGCAAATGATCCCAACGTGTGCAGTGGGCGTGGCCCAGGTATGCAAATGACCCTCAGGTGTTCAGTGGGCGTGTCCCAGTTGTGAATGGGCGTGGCCTAGGTATGTAAATGACCCCAGGTGTGCAGTGGGCGTGGCCCGGATATGCAAATGTGGCCCCTCCCCCTTCCCCGAGCAATAAACACACCTGGACACCCCGGAATGAGTCGCCTGTGCCTTTATTTCCTCTTTTAATTTAATTTGAATTTTAAATTTTATTTAAATTTCATTTTCTCCTCCCCAATTCCTCAGAATTCCCCAAAAATTTTGCCACAAAATTCCCAATTTTCCCCCCCAAAATTCCCAATTTTTCCCCCCAAAATTTCCAATTTTTCCCCCTAAAATTCCCAATTTCCCCCCCCAAAATTCCCCAAATTTTCCCCCAAATTCCCAAATTTTTCTTCTGAAAATTCCCTCCCAAATTTCCCAATTTCCTGCCCCAAAATTCCCAAGTTTTTCCCCGAAAATTTCCTTTTCTCCTCCAAATTTTCCGCCCCAAAAATTCCTTTTAGTCCCCAAAATTTCCCAGATTTTCCCCCTGAAATTCCCAATTTCCTGCCCCCAAATTCCCAAAAATTTTCCCCCAAAATTTTCCCCAAAATTCCCCAAAATTTTCCCCCCAAAAAATTCCAACTTTTCCCCTCAAATTTCTGCTTTTTTTCCCCAAAATTTCCCAATTTTTCCCCCAAAAATTCCCAAATTTTCTACCAAAATTTCTAAATTTCCCCTCCATTAATCTCCCATTAATCACTAATGAATCATTAATTAATGCTGGCATTAATCAGTCGTTAATGCTGTAATTAAACATTAATTGTTAATTAATGCCATCATCAATGTCCCATTCACTGCTCATTAATCATTAATAAAGCCGGCATTAATCGCCCATTAATTGCTAATTAACAATTCATTAATGTTGTCATTAACCGCTAATTAATCATTAACGCTGTAATCAATTGCTAATAAATCAGCAATTAACGCCTTTGTTAATTGCTACTTAATCCTTAATTAACGCCATTAATCCCTAATTAATCACCAATTAACGCCGCTATTAATCACTAATAAATCACCAATTAATGTTGCCATTAATCGCTAATAAATCACCAATTAACGCCGCCATTAATATCTAAATAATCATTAATTAATGCCGCCATCAATCGCTAATTAATCCTTCATTAACGCTGCCATTAATCACTAATAAATCACCAAGTTATGCGGCCATTAATCTCTAAATAATCCTTAATTAACGCTGCTATTAATCGCTAATTAATCTTTAATTAACGCCGCTATTAATCGCTAAAAAAACATTAATTAACGCTGCTATTAATCGCTAATAAATCTCCAATTAACGCCGCCATTAATCCCTAATAAATCACCCATTATCGCCTTCGTTAATCGCTAATTAATCCTTAATTAACGCCGCCATTAATAGCTAATAAATCACCAATTAACGCCGCCATCAATCCCTAATAAATCTTTAATTAACGCCGCTATTAATCGCTAATTAATCACCAATTAACGCCGCTAATAATCGCTAATAAATCCTTAAATTACGCCGCTATTAATAGCTAATAAATCACCAATTAACGCCGCCATTAATCACTTATAAATCACCAATTAACGCCGCCATTAATCGCTAATTAATCGTTAATTAACGCTGCCATTAATCGCTAATAACCGGGACCGGCCTCACCAAAGCTGCGGCCAAAGCAACGAGGAGGGGATGGCGGCGGGGCCGCGCAGATCGAACTGCGCATGCGCATTGCTGATCCCGGAAACGGCGCTGCGGGTTGTAGCAACCGCGCATGCGCGGTTGCGTCGAGGCGTCATCATGGCGGGGGGCGCATGGCGGGCGGGCAGCGCGGGAGGCGGCGGAGCTGCGGGAACGGGCGCCGGGGCCGCGGCTGCGGCCGTGGAAGGGAACGCCGCGCCGTCCAGCGGCTCTGAAGCGGGAGGGCCGCGGGGGGAAAGGCGCGGCTCGGCCGCCATGGAGCGGCGGCGGCGGCAGGAGCGGGGAAGCGACCACGGGCGGCGGCGGCGGCGGCGGGGCGGCCGCGTCAGCGGGAGATGATCCCGGAAGGGTGGCGGGAGGCGGGAGGAGCGGCGGGAGGGGCCGCAGCCGCCGATGCGGACGCCGCGGTGCCGGCACGGGGTGGCTGGGCGGGCTGGAGCACCCCGGTGCTGTGGCGAAACGGCGGCAGGGACGGGGTTAACTGGGGCCGTCTGCCCTGCCCGGGGCCCGTGGGCAGCTCGGAATGCCCGGGTTGGGGGGGCGGCAACGCGCACAGGGGGCGCCGGGGACGCGGCGCGGCCGCGCTAGGCGCGCTCGGCGCCGCAGAGCCGGGAGCCGCAGGGAACTGCAAAGACGCAGCAGCAGCGGCGGGACCGGGGCCGGCACCGGCGCCGCTGGGTCCGCAAAGGGGGCGAGGGGGACGGGGGGGGCGGCAGGAGCGGCCGCAATCGCGGGGAGCGGGGGGAATGGGCGGGGCCGCGGGTACAGAAGCCGCGCGGTGCCAAGAGGAGGTGGGGGCGGGGCCGCGGCTACGGAAGCCGCGCGGTGCCAAGGGGAGGTGGGGGCGGGTCCCGCTGCAGACTCACGGCAGGGGCGAGGGCGGAGTCGCGGGAGGGGCGGGGCGGCGGCTGCGGGCAGCGCCCGTGCAGCAAACGGGGCTCGAGCAGCGCCCGGGGGCTGGGAGCAGCCCCGCGGCAGCCACGGCCCGGCGGGAGAGGCCATTAAAGTGCTTTAAACACCCGTGTCCAAACGCTCTGATAAACACGGCTGAACGGCGGCGCTGGGGAAATGCAATAAAATCCATTGCGGGAGGCTGAGCGGCCATTTTGCAACAGTCGCGATATGCGAGCCCTTTTACGGCAGTCGCGCTTTACGGCACCTTTTGCGACAGTCGCGCTTTACACCCCCCTTTACGACAGTCGCGATTTACGGTAGTTTTGCGACAGTCGCGCATCACGGCACCTTTTACGACAGTCGCGCTTTACGGCCCCTTTTACGTCAGTCGCGCTTTATGGCACCTTTACGACAGTCGCGCTTTACGGCCGCATTCGCGACAGTGGCGTTTTACGGCAGTCGCGCTTTACGGCCCCTTTTACGACAGTCGCGCTTTACGGCACCTTTTACGGCAGTCGCCCTTTACGGCCCCTTTTACGACAGTCGCGCTTTACGGCACCTTTTACGACAGTCGCGCTTTACGGCCGTAATCGCGACAGTCGCGCTTTACGGCACCTTTTACGACAGTCGCGCTTTACGGCCGCTTTTACGACAGTCGCGATTTACGGCCATTTTTGCGACAGTTGCGCTTTACGGCCGCATTCACGACAGTCGCGCTTTACGGCCCCGTTTGCGACAGTCGTGCTTTACGGCCGTTTTGCGACCGTCGCGCTTTACGGCACCATTTGCGGCAGTCGCGCTTTACGGCCCCGTTTGCGACAGTGGCGCTTTCCGGCCCCCTTTACGGCAGTCGCGCTTTACGGCCCCTTTTGCGACAGTCGCCATTTTCGGCCATTTTGCGACAGTCGCCATTTTCGGCTTTTTTGGGGCTTTTTGCGCTTTTTGTGTTTTGGGGAATTTCTTTTGGGTTTTTTGGGATTTTTCGCGCCATTTTTTGGGGAGATTTTTAAAATATTTTGAGCGGATTTGGGGATTTTTTTTGTGCATTTTTTTTACTTTTTTGGATTTTTGGGGGTTTTTTTAAGTTTTTCGGTTTTCTGGGGGATTTTTTTTAAATTATTAGGGGATTTTTTTAGGATTTCGGGGTATTTTTTTTAAATTTTTTGGTTTTGTTGGGATTTTGGGAGGGATTTTTTGGGGTATTTTGTGCAAATTTTTGGGGTTTTTTTTAATTTTTGGCGGGATTTTTTTGTAATTTTTTTGGGTTTTTTAGGAATTTGGGGTATTTTTTGGTTGAAATTTTTTTAAATGTTTTGCGATTTTGAGGGGATTTTTTTTTTTATTTTTAGGGTATTTTTTCCAATTTTTCGGGGTATTTTTTTTTAATTTTCGGTGGGATTTCTTTTTATTTTTATATTTTTTTTTTTAGGAATTTGGGGCATTTTTTTGTTGAATTTTTTATCTATTTTTGGGGATTTTGGGTGGGGTTTTTTTTGGATTTTTAGGGTATTTTGTCCAATTTTTGGGGGGTATTTTTTTATTTTTGGCGGGATTTTTTTTTTTTTTTTTAGGAATTTGGGGTATTTTTTCGTTAAATTTTTTTTTAATTTTTTGGGATTTTGGGGGGATTTCGTGCAAATTTTTTGGGTTTTTTTTTTTCATTTTTGGCGGAATTTTTTTTTTTTTTTTTTTTTTTTTTTAGGAATTTGGGGTATTTTTTCGTTGAATTTTTTTTTACTTTTTTGGGATTTTGGGGGGATTTTTGGGGTATTTTGTGCAATTTTTGTTTTTTTTTTAATTTTTGGTGGGATTTTTTATTTTTATTTTTATTTATTTAAGTTTTGCCAGCATTTTTTGTCCAAATTTTTAAAAATTTTTGGGGTGTTTTTTTTTATTTTGCGAGACTTTTTGGGATTTTTTGGGGGATTTTGTGCAATTTTTTGTGGTTTTTTGGGGGGATTTTTTTTAATTTTTCACAGAATTTTTAAAAAATTTTTTTACGTTTTGTGGGCATTTTTTGTCCAAATTTTTAAAAAATTTTGGGGTGTTTTTTTTATTTTGGGAGATTTTTTGGGATTTTTTTTTGGGGGGGGCGGTTTGCATTTTTTGGGTTTTGTTGAGGGGATTTTTGGGGGGATTTTGTGCAATTTTTTGGGGGTATTTTTTTTTAATTTTTTTTTTTTTTTAAGTTTTGGGGGCATTTTTTGTGCGATATTCAAAAGATTTTTTTGGTTTTTTTTTATTTTGGGGTATGGTTTTGGATTTTTTTAGGGATTTTGGCGATTTTTTGGTGCAATTTTTTTTTTATTTTTTTGGGTGACTTTTTTATTTTGGGAGATACTTTTGGGGATTTTTTTATTTTTATTTTGGGGGGGTTTTGCATTTCTTTGGGTTTTGTTTGGGGGATTCTTTTGGGGGGGATTTTTTTGGGGTATTTTGTGCAATTTTTTGGTTTTTTTTTTTAATTTTTGGCGGGATTTTTAAAAATTTTTTTAAAGTTTTGGGGGCATTTTTTTGTTCAATTTTTTAAAATTTTTTTGGGTGGTTTTTTATTTTGGGAGATTTTTTTGGATTTTTTGGGTTTTTTTTTTTATTTTGGGGTATGTTTTTGCATTTTTTGGGGATTTTGGCAATTTTTGGGTGCAATTTTTTTAATAAAATTTTTGGGGTTTTTTTTATTTTGGGAGATTTTTTGGGGTATTTTAGGGGGGTTTTGCATTTCTTTGGGTTTTGTTGGGGAGATTCTTTTGGGGGGGATTTTTGGGGTATTTTGTGCAATTTTATGGGTTTTTTTTTTTTTTAATTTTTGGAGGGATTTTTTTTTTTTTTTAAGATTTGGGGGCATTTTTTGTGTAATTTTTTAAAAATTTTTTTTTGTCCTTTTTTTTTATTTTGGGAGATTTTTGGGGGAGATTTTTTTTTTTTTTTTTTTGGGGGGGGTTTTGCATTTTTTTGGGTTTTGTTGGGGGCATTTTTTGGGGGGGGGATTTTTTTTGTGCAATGTTTTTTGTAATATTTTTTGGATTTTTAAATTTTTCGGGGGAGGGTTTTGGGAGGATTTTCCTGAACTTTCTTTCAAAATTTTTGGAGATTTTTTTTTTTTTTATTTCAGGGGTTTTTTTGGGGAAGATTCTGTTGGGGCGGGGCTTGTGCAATTTTTGTGGATTTTTTTTTATTTTTTGGAGATGATTTTGGGGGCGTTTCTCCAAGCAATAAACGCACCTGAACACACCTGAACACACCTGAACAACACCCAAACACACCTGAACACAACTGAATGCACACGAACACACCTGAACAGAACTGAATGCACACGAACACACCTGAACACATCTGAACACACCTGAACACACCTGAACAACACCCAAACACACCTGAACACACCTGAATGCACCTGAACGCAGCTGAACACACCTGAACGCACCTGAACACACCTGAACAGCCCTGAACACACCTGAACGCACCTGAACACACCCAAACACGCCTGAATGCACCTGAACGAACCTGAACGCACCCGAACACAACTGAACACACCTGAACAGCCCTGAACACACCTGAACGCACCCGAACACAACCGAACACACCTGAACACACCTGAACACACCTGAGCAGCCCTGAACACACCTGAACACACCTGAAAGCACCCGAACACACCTGAACACAGCTGAACACACCTGAACGCGCCTGAATACACCTGAACGCACCCGAACACAACTGAACACACCTGAACGCGCCTGAACAGCCCTGAGCACACCTGAATGCACCTGAATACACCTGAACACAACTGAATGCACATGAACACACCTGAACGCGCCTGAACACACCTGAACACAACTGAACACACCTGAATGCACCTGAATACACCCAAACACGCCTGAACACACCTGAACGCACCCAAACATGCCTGAACGCACCTGAATGCACATGAACACACCTGAACGCACCTGAACACAACCGAACACACCTGAACACACCTGAACACAACTGAATGCACACGAACACACCTGAACACACCTGAACGCACCTGAACACAGCTGAACACACCCGAACACGCCTGAACACACCTTAATGCACCTGAACACACCTGAACGCACCTGAACACAACTGAACACACCTGAACACACCTGGCGGGGTCACCTGTGCCTTTATTGGGGGGGAAAGGGGGGAAGGGAGGGGATCGAGTGCAGGGGGGGGCTGGGCCTGCTCCAGGGGCTGGGCCTGGGCTGTCCCTGTGCTCACCTGGGCAGGTGAGGCTCTCCCCTGTGTCTCCCCTGTCCCACCTGTGCTCACTGGGGCTGTACCTGGACAGGTGAGGAGCTCACCTGGGCTGTCCCTGGGTTGTACCTGTGCTCACCTGGGCTGTCCCTGTGCTGTCCCTGTGCTCACCTGGGCTGTACCTGGGCTGTCCCTGTGCTCACCTGGGCATTACCTGGGTGTTCCCTGTGCTCACCTGGGCTGTCCCTGTGCTGTCCCTGTGCTCACCTGGGCTGTCCCTGGGCTGTACCTGTGTTCCCCTGTGCTCACCTGGGCAGTACCTGGGTGTTCCCTGTGCTCACCTGGGCAGGTGAGGCTCTCCCCTGTGTCTCCCCTGTCCCACCAGGTGCTCACCTGGGCGTTACCTGCTCCAGGGGCAGGTGAGGGTCTCACCTGTGCTCCCCTGTGCCCACCTGGGTTCTACCTGTGCCCACCTGGGTTCTACCTGTCCTCACTTGGACTGTACCTGGACAGGTGAGGTTCTCACCTGGGTGTTCCCTGTGCTCACCTGGGCAGGTGAGGCTCTCACCTGTGCCCACCTGGGCGTTACCTGTGTTTACCTGGGCTGTACCTGTGCCCACCTGGGCAGGTGAGGCTCTAACCTGGGCTGTACGTGTCCCACCAGGTGCTCACTTGGGCTGTACCTGGACAGGTGAGGTGCTCACCTGGACATTACCTGGGCTCACCTGTGCTGTCCCTGTGCTCACCTGTGCTGTCCCTGGGCTGTCCCTGTGCTCACCTGGGCTCCCCTGTGCTCACCTGTGCTCACCTGTGCTGTCCCTGGGCTGTCCCTAGGCTGTCCCTGTGCTCACCTGTGCTGTCCCTGTGCTCACCTGTGCTCACCTGTGCTGTCCCTGTGCTCACCTGTGCTCACCTGTGCTCACCTGTGCTGTCCCTGGGTTGTACCTGTGCTCACCTGTGCTCACCTGTGCTCACCTGGGCTGTCCCTGGGCTGTCCCTGTGCTCACCTGTGCTCACCTGTGCTGTCCCTGTGCTCACCTGTGCTCACCTGGGCTGTCCCTGCCCCACGATGCCCTCGGCCGTCACCCGGTGGTCACCGGTCCCCATTGATCACCTGGGGACGGTGACGGGGGGGGGGACGGGACACACCTGGATCACCTGCAGGACTCACCTGAAAGCCCCGGAATTGTCCCCAAATCGCCCCAAATGTCCCCAAATTCTCATTCTCACCAATGGCCCCAAATCGCCCCAAATGTCCCCAAATTCTCCTGGTCCCAAATGACCCCAAATCACCCCAAATGTCCTCGAATTCTCATTGTCACCAAGATCCTCGTTGTCCTCAAATTGTCCCCAAATGGCCCCAAATCCCGCCCAATTTGGGATTTGGGAACATTTTGGGGGTCCCAAGGGGGATTTGGAGGGGATTCAGGGACATTGAAGGGATGGGGGAGGGGATTTGGGGACATTGGGGAGATTTGGGGACATTTTGGGGGGATTTGGGGACATTTCGGGGGGGGTCTCAAGAGGGATTTGTGGACATTTGGGGGGATCTTGGGACATTTTTGGGGAGATTTTGGGGACATTTGGGGGGATCTGGGAACATTTTTGGGGAGATTTTGGGGTCCCTGAGGGGATTTGGGGGTACATGGGACGCATCCCCGTGCTCCCAGTTTGATCCCAGTCACTCCCAGTTTGATCCTAAGGATTCCCAGCCCCTCCCAGTGCAGTTGGGGCGTGGCCTGAGCTGGGGGCGGGGCCTGAGCTGGGGGCGTGGCTGGGCCGGGGCCGTTTGGGTCCAGCCCCCCCCCCCCCCCCCCCCCCGAGGGCTCCGAGGCTGTGGAGAGAAAAGAGAAAAAATTGGGGTGAATTTGGGGTTTAAGGGGTTAATTTGGGGTTAATTTGGGGATTTTTGGGGATAATTTGGGGTTTAAGGGGTTAATTTGGGGTTCCAGGGTAAATTATTGGGGTTTTCGGGGTGGATTTTTGGGAATTTTGGGGTTTTTGGGGTAGATTTTGAGGTTTTTGGGGGTGGATTTTTGGCGTTCGGAATGGATTTTTGGGGGGATTTCTGGGGTGAATTTTGGGGTCCCAAAGGTGATTCTTGTGGTTTTGGGAGTGGATTTTTGGGGTTTTTTGAGGTTTTGGGGGGGAGGGGCTCTCCTGCAGCCGTGCTTGATCCGGGGGGACCCCTGGGAAATTATTTGGGGCAATTTTTGGGAGTTTTTGGGAGTCAGGGGCACCCCCAGAGCCCCAAACCCCCCCCCAAAAAAATCCCCAAATTCCTGTGAAAATGCAGAGCCTGAAATGAGCCCAAATCCCACCCAAAATCCCTCCCCCCAAAAAACCCTCAAAATTCCCCCCAAAATCCCCTCAGGACCCCCTAAATCCCCCCCCCCAGTTCCCCTCAGGATCCCCCAAATCCCCTCAGGACCCTCCAGACTCCCCCAAAACCTCCTCAGGACCCCCAAAATCCCCTCAGGACCCTCCAATTCCACCCTCACCCCCTCAGGACCCCCAAAATCCCCCCCAAATCCCCTCAGAATCCCCCAAAACCCCTCAGGATCCCCCCAAATTCCCCCCAAAATTCACCTCAGGACCCCCCAAATCCTCTCAGAACCCCCCAAAATCCCCCCAAAACCCCCCAAATCCCCCTAAATCCCCTCAGGACCCCCCAAAACCTCCTCAGGAACCTGCAAAATCCCCCAAATCCTCTCAGAACCCCCCTAAATTCCCCCCAAATCTCCTCAGGACCCCCCAAAATCCCCTCAGAACCCCCCTAAATTCCCCCCAGTTCCCCTCAGGATCCCCCAAACTCCCCCAAATCCTCTCAGGACCCTCCAGACTCCCCCAAAATATCCTCAAACTCCCGCAAATCCCCTCAGGACCCCCAAAATCCCCCCCAAATCCCCTCAGGACCCCCCAAATCCCCCCCAAATCCCCTCAGGACCCCCCAAATCCCCCTAAATCCCCTCAGAACCCCTCAAATCCCCTCAGGACCCTCCAATTCCACCCTCACCCCCTCAGGACCCCCAAAATCCCCCCAAAACCCCTCAGGATCCCCCCAAATTCCCCCCAAAATTCACCTCAGGACCCCCCAAATCCTCTCAGAACCCCCCAAAATCCCCCCAAAACCCCCCAAATCCCCCTAAATCCCCTCAGGACCCCCCAAAACCTCCTCAGGAACCTGCAAAATCCCCCAAAATCCCCTCAGAACCCCCCTAAATTCCCCCCAAATCTCCTCAGGACCCCCCACTTCCCCTCAGCATCCCCCAAACTCCCCCAAATCCTCTCAGAACCCCCCAGATCCCCTCAGGACCCTCCAGACTCCCCCAAAATCTCCTCAAACTCCCCCAAATCCCCTCAGGACCCCCAAAACCTCCTCAGGACCCCCCAAATCCCCCTAAATCCCCTCAGGACCCCCCAAATCCCCTCAGGACCCTCCAATTCCACCCTCACCCCCTCAGGACCCCCAAAATCCCCCCCAAATCCCCTCAGAATCCCCCAAAACCCCTCAGGATCCCCCCAAATTCCCCCCAAAATTCACCTCAGGACCCCCCAAATCCTCTCAGAACCCCCCAAAATCCCCTCAAAACCCCCCAAATCCCCTCAGGACCCCCCAAAACCCCTCAGGAACCTCCAAAATCCCCTCAAAACCCCCCAAAATTCCCCCAAATCCCCTCAGGACCCCCCCAAATCCCCCCAGTTTCAGGGGATCTGGAGTGGATTTTGGGGGGAATTTTGGGTTAATTTTGTGGAATTTCGTGTAAATTTGGGGGAATTTCGGGGGGAGGGGGGATTTCGGGTAAAATTTCGTCGAATTTTGGGGAATTTAGGGTGAACTTGAGGGGATTTGGGGGGGATTTGAGGGAATTTTGGGGGGGATTTTTGAGAATTTGGGGTGAATTTCGGGGGGACTTGTGTGGAATTTTGGGATGGATTTTGGGGGGATTTGGGGGAATTTCGGGTAATTTGGGGGAAAATTTTGGTGGAATTTCGGCTGAATTTGGGTAATGCAGGTGAATTAGTGGGGATTTGGGGGGATTTTGGGGAATTTCGGGTGAATTTTGTGGATTTCTGGTGATTTTGGGGGGCATTTTGTGAGATTTTTGGTGAATTTTGGGGCATTTTGTGCCATTTCTGGTGAATTTTGGGGCATTTTGTGCCATTTTTCATTGATTTTGGGGCGTTTTGTGCCATTTTTCGTGGATTTTGGGGCGTTTTGTGCCATTTTTGGTGAATTTTGGGGCATTTTGTGAGATTTTTGGTGGATTTTGGGGCATTTTGTGCCATTTTTGGTTGATTTTGGGGCGTTTTGTGCCATTTTTGGTGGATTTTGGGGCGTTTTGTGCCATTTCGGGGAATTCCGGGGGGGGGGGTTCCCGTCCCGCCCCTCCCCCCCCCCCCGGCCCCGCCCCTCCCCCGCATTCCCCAAATTCCCGATCCCGGCTCCGCCAATGGGAGCGCGCGGAGGGGGCGTGGCCAAGCCTGGGGGGGCGTGGTCTCAGGCCCCGCCCCCCTCGCTCCAAAAAGGGGTCCCGGGGCCCCTCCCCCCCCCAAAGGCCGCGGGGCGCGAGCGGGGATGGGGGAGGGGCTGGGCTGGGTGAGTGGGGGAGGGGCTGGGGGGGGGAATTTGGGGGAATTTTGGGGGGTCCCGGGCGGGATTTGGGGGATTTGGGGACAACCTGGGGGGTCCTGAGGGGATTTTGGGGGGGGGGCGAGAGGTTTTGGGGGGGTTTGGGGGGTCCTGGGTGGGTTTGGGGGAGTTTTGGGGGGGATCTGGGGGGTCCCGAGGTGTTTTAGGGGGATTTTGGGGGTCCTGGAAGAATTTGGGGGGTCCTGGGGGAGGGTTTAGTGGAATTTAGGGGGATTTTTGGTTATTTTGGGGGAATTTGGGGGGATTTTGGGGACATTGGGGGGGTCCTGAGGGGAATTTCGGGGGATTTGGGGGAAGTTTGGGGGGTCCTGGGGGGAATTTGGGGGAATTTTGGGGGTCCCGGGAAGAATTTGGGGGAATTTGGGGAGATCCTGAAGGAATTTAGGGGGGATTTGGGGGGAATTTTGGGGGGTCCCGGTGGGAATTTGGGGAAATTTTGGGGGATCCCGAGAGATTTTAGGGGAATTTTGGGGGGGTCCCAATGGGTTTGGAGGGAATTTTTTGGGGGGTCCCGAGAGGTTTTAGGGGAATTTGGGGGGGGTCCCGGTGGGAATTTGGGAGAATTTTGGGGGGTCCTGAAATTATTTGGGAGGAATTTTGGGGGGAATTGGGGGGGTCCTGAGGGGGATTTGAGGGAATTTTGGGGGGTCCCGAGAGGTTTTAGAGGAATTTTGGGGGGAATTTAGGGGGATTTGGGGGCTCCCGAGGTGTTTTAGGGGGATTTTGGGGGGGTCCCAAAAGGTTTTGGGGGGGGATTTGGGGGCTCTGGAGGGAATTTGGGGAGTCCTGAGGGGTTTCTAGGAGAATTTTGGGGGGGTCCTGGGGAAATTTGGGATAATTTTGGGGGGGTCCTGGGGATATTTAGGGGAATTTGGGGTAATTTTGGGGGGTCCTGAAAGAATTTGGGGGGTTCTGGGGGAATTTTGGGGGATTTTGGGGTGTCCTGAGGGGATTTTTTGGGGAATTTTGGGGGGTTCTGGGTGGGTTTTATGGGGGGGGGTCCTAGAGGGGTTTGGGGGGAATTTTTTGGGGAAAATTTTCACGATTTTGGGGGGGGGGGAATTTTGGGGATTTTAGGATCGATTTTGGGGAAAACATTGGGGGGGAATTTGGGGAATTTTGGGGTGGAATTCTTGGGGTTTGACCTCTGACCTTTGACCCCCGGGCAGGCGGTGCTGGCGCTGGCGGCCATCGGGAGCTGCGGGGTCAAAGGTCAGGCAGGGGTCACACCGGGGTCACGCAGGGGTCAGAGGTCACTCAGGGGTCACTCAGAGGCCGCTCCCTCTCCCCCCTCAGGCTCCGCCCCCTTGGCCCCGCCCTTCCTGGAGGAACCGGCCAATCACAGCGTGGTTCTGGGTCAGGGGGTGGAGCTTCGCTGCAGGGCCAGGGTGGGCGTGGCCGTGCAGTGGTCGAGGGGCGGGCTCATGCTCGGGGCCACGCCCACTCGGGCCCATCCTCGCTACCGATTGGTCGGAGACCCTGCCAAAGGTGGGCGGGGCTTAAATGGGGTGAAGGCATAAATGGGCGTGTCTTAGTGGGCGGGGCTAAAGGGGGAGGGGCTAAGGGGCAAAAAGGGGGCGTGGGTAAAGGAATGTCTTAAAGGGGTGGGGTCATAAATGGGCGTGGCTAAAGGGACTCAAAGGGGTGTGGTTAAATGGGCGGGGCTAAAGGGGTGTGGTCACAATGGGGCAGGGCTAAAGGTAAGGTTTGGGAATGGGCGTGGCTAAAGGGGTGGGGTCAGAGGGGGTGTGGCTAAATGGGGATTAAGTGGGTGTGGTCACAAATGGGCGGAGCTAAGGGGGTGAGCCCACAAAGGGGCGTGGCCAAAAGGGCTGCGTTAAAGGGGTGTGGCTAAATATTGGGATTGGAATGGGCGTGGCTAAAAGGGGTGGAGTTTCTGGGGTGTGGTCACAAATGGGCGTGGTTAAATAGGTGGAGCACAAAGGGGGCGTGGTTAAAGGGGCGGAGCAAAAAGGGTGTGGTTAAAGGGGCGGGGCACAAAGGGGCTGTGGTTTAAGGGGTGGGGGCAGAAAAGGGGCGTGGTTAAAGGGCGGGGCACAAAGGGGCGTGGCCAATTTGGGGCAATTTTGGGGTTCATTTGCAGCTGATTTTAGAGTGAATTGTTTGGGTTGAATTTGGAGCAATTTGGGGTTGGTTTTGGGGTGATGTCGAGCGAATTTTGGGGTTCATTTTGGGATAATTTTGGGGTTGATTTTGGGGTAATTTTGGAGTTATTTATGGTTCATTTTTGGGTAATTTTGGGTTCATTTTGTGGTGATTTTGGGGCAATATTGGGGTTCATTTTAGGGTAATTTGGGTTGATTTTGGACTTATTTTGTGGTTCATTTTGGGGTAATATTTGGGTTAATTTTGGGGTAATTTTGGAGTTATTTTGGGGTCCATTTTGGGGTAAATTTGGGGTTGATTTTGAGGTAATTTTGGGGTCCATTTTGAGGTAATTTTGGGGTGATTTTGAGCGAACTTCGGGGTTCATTTTGGGGTAATTTTGGAGTTATTTTGGGTTCATTTTGGGGTAATTTTGGGGTTGCTTTTTGGGTAATCTTGGGTTGATTTTGGAGTTATTTATGGTTCATTTTTGGGTAATTTTGGGTTCATTTTGTGGTGATTTTGGGGTAATATTTGGGTTCATTTTGGTGTAATTTTGGGGTAATTTTGGAATTATTTTGGAGTTATTTTGGGGTTGATTTTGGAGTTATTTTGGGTTCATTTTGGGGTTGATTTTGGAGTTATTTGGGGTCCATTTTGGGTTAATTTTGGGGTTCATTTGGGGTAATTTTGGGTTGATTTGGGAGTTATTTTGGGGTTGATTTTGGGTTAATTTCGATCAATCTGGAGCTAACTTCGAATTCCGTTTCGGGTCGATTGGGGGAGATTTTTTTGCCCCATTTTCACCCAGTTTGGGGCCGTTTTGCCGCTACACGAAACGGGCGTGGCCGGGGGTGGGGTGTGGCATCTGGTGGGTGTGGCCTGAGGTGGGCGTGGCTTGAGGTGGGCGTGTCCAGGTGAGCACCACCTGCGGATCCGCCCGGTGACCCTGGAGGACGACGACGTCTTCACCTGCCAGGCGGGGGAGGGGAACGAGACCCGAGCGTCCCGGCCCGCCCAGCTCAGCGTACTGGGTAAACTGGGAGGGACTGGGATAAACTGGGAGGGACTGGGAGGGACTGGGAGGGACTGGGAGGGAACTGGGAGGGACTGGGAGAGACTGGGAGGAACTGGGATAAACTGGGAGGGACTGGGATCAAACTGGGAGGGACTGGGATCAAACTGGGAGGGACTGGGATAAACTGGGAGGGGATTTGGTATTACTGGTTTATACTGATTCGGGGATTTTCATTACTGGTTTAGGGTTAGGGGTTACTGGGATGAACTGGGAGGGACTGGGAGGGAACTGGGAATATCTCCCAGTATCTCCCAAAATCCCCCAGATTCCCCCTAAAGCTGCTCCAGGACCTCCCAGTTCCTTCCCAGTATAAACCAGTAACCTCCCAATCCCCTCCCAGTTCCCTCCCAGTTTGATCCCAGTTTATCCCAGTCCCTCCCAGTTCCCTCCCAGTTTCCTCCCAGTCACTCCCAGTCCCTCCCAGTTTGTCCCAGTTTGATCCCAGTTTATCCCAGTTTGTCCCAGTCCCTCCCAGTTTGTCCCAGTTTGTCCCAGTTTGATCCCAGTTCCCTCCCAGTTTGTCCCAGTTTGTCCCAATCCCCTCCCAGTCTCTCCCAGTTTATCCCAGTTTGTCCCAGTTTGATCCCAATTCCCTCCCAGTTTGTCCCAGTTTGTCCCAGTTCTCTCCCAGTTTGTCCCAGTTTGTCCCAGTTTGATCCCAGTTCCCTCCCAGTCACTCCCAGTCTCTCCCAGTCCCTCCCAGTTCCCCCAAGCTGGAGCTGCTGGAGGGGGCGGAGCTTCCCCTGGTGGGCGGGGCCGAGGTTCGGATTCGCTGCCGCGCCCACGACGCTCGCCCCGCCCCCACCCTGGAGCTGCGCCTGGGTGAGAATTTGGGGCCGTTTGGGGCCATTTTGGGCAATTTTGGGTGATTTGGGGCCATTTTGGGCGATTTTGGGCGATTTTGGGCGATATTGGGCGATATTGGGGTGATTTTGAGTTTATTTGGGTCATTTTAGGGCAATTTGGGACAATTTTGGGGCAATTTCGGGTGATTTTTGGGCTGATTTTTGGGGGTATTTTTGGCGATTTTTGGGGCTGATTTTGGGCTGATTTAAAGAAATTTTTCGGCAATTTTGGGGACAATCTGGGGTGGTTTTGGGTGATTTTCGGTTGATTTGGGGCATTTGAGGTGATTTTGGGGCATTTTGGGGCAATTTTGGGTGATTTTTGGGCTGATTTTGGGCTGACTTGGGCGATTTTGGGTCATTTTTGGGGGGTGATTTGGGGGAAATCTTGGCCGATTTTGGGGTTGATTTTTGGGGCTGATTTGGGGTGATTTTGGTGCAATTCGGGTGATTTTGGGGTGAATTTTGCTGATTTTGGGGTGATTTTTGCTGATTTTTGCTGATTTTGGCTGATTTTGGGCTGATTTTGGGGGTATTTTTGGTGATTTTTGGTGATTTTTGGCTGCAGGGGAGGAGCCCCTGCCCGACGTCTCCTCCCGGGTGTTCGAGGGGTCCCACCCCAAACTGAGCTCCAGCGAGGCCACGGCCAGGTCAGCACCAGTACGGACCAGTACAGACCAGTACAGACCAGTACGGACCAGTACGGACCAGTACAGACCAGTATAGACCAGTATAAACCAGTACAGACCAGTACAGACCCCAACAAACCAGTAGAAACCAGTAGGGACCAGTAGAAACCAACCTGGGGGAGCCCAAACCAGTCCCAGTTCCCTCCCCAGTGCTCTCCCAGTATAAACCAGTAACATCCCAGTATAACCCAGTCCCCTCCCAGTTCCCTCCCAATCCCCCCCAGTTCCCTCCCAGTCCCATCCCAGTCCATCCCAGTATAAACCAGTAACTCCCAGTCCCCCCAAATCTCTCCCAGTCCCTCCCAATCCCTTCCCAGTACCTCCCAGTTCAAACCAGTACAAACCAGTAAGTCCAGTTCCCCTCCCAGTCCCTCCCAGTACAAACCAGTAACCTCCCAGTCCCTCCCAAATCCCTCCCAGTGTCCCCCAGTCCAAACCAGTACAAACCAGTAACCCCATTTCCCCTCCCAGTCCCTCCCATTCCCCCCCCAAATCCCTCCCAGTTTCCTCCCAGTACAAACCAGTAACATCCCAGTCCCTCCCAGTCCATCCCAGTTCCCTCCCAGTCCCTCCCAGTCCCTCCCAGTCCCTCCCAGTCCCTCCCAGTCCCTCCCAGTCCATCCCAGTTTCCCGTTCCAGGCTCGCCCCCAGCCCGGCTCTCCAGGGCCTCCTCCTGCTCTGCTCGGCCTCGAACGCGGCCGGGGCGGCTCCGGGCACGGCCGGGATGCGGCTGGACCTGGCCGGTGAGTGACGGGCATCCCATAATATCCCCCAAAATATCCCAAAAAACCCCAAATTAACCCCAAACTGCGGCTGGACCTGGCCGGTGAGTGACGGGCATCCCATAATAACCACCAAAAAACCCCAAATTAACCCCAAATTAACCCCAAATTAACCCCAAACTGCGGCTGGACCTGCCCAGTGAGTGACGGGCATCCCATAATAACCACCAAAATATCCCAAAAAACCCCAAATTAACCCCAAAAAACCCCAAACTGCGGCTGGACATGGCCGGTGAGTGGGGACATCCCATAATAACCACCAAAAAACCCCAAATTAACCCCAAATTAACCCCAAATTAACCCCAAACTGCGGCTGGACCTGGCCGGTGAGTGACGGGCATCCCATAATAACCACCAAAAAACCCCAAATTAACCCCAAATTAACCCCAAATTAACCCCAAACTGTGGCTGGACCTGCCCAGTGAGTGACGGGCATCCCATAATAACCACCAAAATATCCCAAAAAACCCCAAATTAACCCCAAAAAACCCCAAACTGCGGCTGGACATGGCCGGTGAGTGGGGACATCCCATAATAACCACCAAAAAACCCCAAATTAACCCCAAATTAACCCCAAATTAACCCCAAACTGCGGCTGGACCTGGCCGGTGAGTGACGGGCATCCCATAATAACCACCAAAACATCCCAAAAAACCCCAAATTAACCCCAAATTAACCCCAAATTAACCCCAAATTAACCCCAAACTGCGGCTGGACCTGGCCGGTGAGTCAGGACATCCCATAATATCCCCGAAAACATCCCCAAAAAACCCCAAATTAACCCCAAAAAACCCCAAATTAACCCCAAACTGCGGCTGGACATGGCCGGTA
The DNA here is from genome assembly GCF_037042795.1 of Molothrus aeneus. Classification (NCBI taxonomy): domain Eukaryota; kingdom Metazoa; phylum Chordata; class Aves; order Passeriformes; family Icteridae; genus Molothrus; species Molothrus aeneus. The sequence goes on along the minus strand of NW_027098964.1, from coordinate 823,917 downwards.
AGCGGGGACATCCCATAATATCCCCCAAAACATCCCCAAAAAACCCCAAATTAACCCCAAAAAACCCCAAATTAACCCCAAACTGCGGCTGGACCTGGCTGGTGAGTGACGGGCATCCCATAATAACCCCCAAAATATCCCAAAAAACCCCAAATTAACCCCAAAAAACCCCAAATTAACCCCAAACTGCGGATGGACATGGCCGGTAAGCGGGGACATCCCATAATATCCCCCAAAACATCCCCAAAAAACCCCAAATTAACCCCAAAAAACCCCAAATTAACCCCAAACTGCGGCTGGACCTGGCTGGTGAGTGACGGGCATCCCATAATAACCCCCAAAATATCCCAAAAAACCCCAAATTAACCCCAAAAAACCCCAAATTAACCCCAAACTGCGGATGGACATGGCTGGTGAGTCAGGACATCCCATAATATCCCCCAAAACATCCCCAAAAAACCCCAAATTAACCCCAAAAAACCCCAAATTAACCCCAAACTGCGGCTGGGCCTGGCCGGTGAGTCAGGACATCCCATAATATCCCCCAAAATATCCCAAAAAACACAAAAATATCCCCAAAATAACCCAAAATGTCCCAAAATTCACCCCAAAAAAATCCTAAAATTCAACCAAAAAACCCCAAAAGGTCCCAAAATTGTCCCAAATCTCCCCTAAAATCTCCCTGAAATGCCCCCAAAGCTGCTCCAGTCCCTCCCAGTATAAACCAGTAACCTCCCAGTAACCTCCCAGTCCCTCCCAGTATAAACCAGTAACCTCCCAATCCCTCCCAGTTTGATCCCAGTCTATCCCAGTCAATCCCAGTCCCCTCCAGTCTCTCCCAGTATAAACCAGTCCCTCCCAGTTTATCCCAGTTCCCTCCCAGTTTATTCCAGTTTATCCCAGTCCCTCCCAGTTTATCCCAGTTCCCTCCCAGTCCCTCCCAGTTTATTCCAGTCCCTCCCAGTTTATCCCAGTTTATCCCAGTCCCTCCCAGTTTATCCCAGTCCCTCCCAGTTTATCCCAGTTCCCTCCCAGTCCCTCCCAGTTTGATCCCAGTCCCTCCCAGTTTGATCCCAGTCCCTCCGAGTATAAACCAGTCCCTCCCAGTTTATCCCTGTTCCCTCCCAGTTTATCCCAGTTTGATCCCAGTTTATCCCAGTTTATCCCAGTCCCTTCCAGTTTGACCCCAGTCCCTCCCAGTCCCTCCCAGTTTGATCCCAGTCCCTCCCAGTTTATCCCAGTCCCTCCCAGTGACCCCCGCTGCCCTCCCAGTCCCTCCCAGTGCTCCCAGTATCGAGGGCCTGCCCGCACTGGTCCGGGCGGGGGAGGAGCTGCAGCTGCTCTGTGTGAGCCGGGGGGGGCGGCCCCCGCCCAGTCTGCACTGGGACAAGGTACTGGTTATACTGGGAGGGACTGGGATCAAACTGGGAGGGACTGGGAGGGACTGGGATAAACTGGGAGCGACTGGGATGAAATGTGAGGGGATTGGGAGGGACTGGTTTATACTGGGAGGGACTAGGAGAAACTGGGATCAAACTGGGAGGGAACTGGGAGGGACTGGGAGGGAATTGGGAGTTACTGGGATAAACTGGGATTTACTGGGATCAAACTGGGAGTTACTGGGACGGAAGTGGGAGAGACTGGGGTGAAATGTGAGGGGATTGTGAGGGACTGGTTTATACTGGGAGGGACTGGGATGGACTGGGATAAACCGGGAGGGAACTGGGATATACTGGGAGGGACTGGGAGGGCACTGGGAGGGACTGGGATCAAACTGGGAGTTACTGGGAGGGAAGTGGGAGGGACTGGGAGGGGAACGAGGGTTACTGGAAGGGATTGGGAGGAACTGGGCGGGACTGGGAGGGACTGGGAGGGAATTGGGAGTTACTGGGATAAACTGGGATTTACTGGGATCAAACTGGGAGTTACTGGGAGGGAAGTGGGAGGGTCTGGGATGCACCAGGATCAAACTGGGATCATACTGGGAGGCACTGGGAGTTACTGGGAGGGACTGGAAGCAAACTGGGAGATACTGGGATCATATTGGGGTCATACTGGGAGTTACTGGGATCAGACTGGGAGTCACTGGGAGTTACTGCGAGGTTACTGGGAGCTACTGGGAATCACTGGAATCAAACTGGGAGCTACTGGGATCATACTGGGAGCTACTGGGAAGGACTGGGAGTCACCAGGATCAAACTGGGATCATACTGGGAGGCACTGGGATGGATTGGGATGGACTGGGAGGCACTGGCATCAAACTGGGATCAAACTGGGAGTTACTGGGAGCTACTGGGAGGCACTGGGGAGTTACTGGGAGGAACTGGAATCAAACTGGGAGGCACTGGGACTTACTGGGAGCCACTGGGATCAAACTGGGAGGTTACTGGGATCAAACTGGGAAGTATTGTGACCATACTGGGAGGTGCTGGGAATTACTGGGAGTTACTGGGGTCATACTGGGATGGACTGGGATGGACTGGGAGGCACTGGGATCAAACTGGGATCAAACTGGGATCATACTGGGATGGACTGGGAGGGACTGGAAGGGAACTGGGATCAAACTGGGATCATACTGGGATCATACTGGGATGGACTGGGAGGGACTGGAAGGGAACTGGGATCAAACTGGGATCATACTGGGAGTTTCTGGGAATCATTGGGATCAAACTGGAAGGCACTGGGAACCATTTATGGGCGTGGCCTCGCTTTAACCCCGCCCCTTTCCCCGATCCCGTCCCATTCTCTGGCCCCACCCCTTTCTCTGGCCCCGCCCCCTCAGGACGGGCTCCCCCTGGCGGGGGCGTGGTCAGAGGACGAAGGGGGCGTGGCCAGGACGCGGCTCGTGCTCCGCCCCGCCCCCGAGGACGATGGCGCCACCCTGCGGTGCCGCGCCGTGACGTCACTTCCGGGGGGCGGGGCCAGCTCCAGCGTCAAACTGCGAGTGGCGTGTGAGGAACTGGGAGGGAACTGGGATAAACTGGGATGAACTGGGAGGAACTGGGAGGGACTGGGAGGGACTGGGAGGGACTGGAGATGGACCTGGTTTATACTGGTCCATACTGGTTTATACTGGTTTATACTGGCCCATACTGGTTTATAATGGTTTATACTGGTCCATACTGGTCCATACTGGTCCATACTGGTCCATACTGTTTTATAATAATTTCTATTGGTTTATACTGGTCCCTACCAGTCCATACTGGTTTGTACTAGCCCATACTGGTCCATACTGGTCCATACTACTCCATAGTGGTCCATACTGCTTCGTACTGGTTTATAATGGTTTATACTGGTCCATACTGCTCCATACTGGTTTATAATGGTTTATACTGGTCCATACTGGTTTATAGTGGTTTTTAATGGTTTATACTGGTCCCTACCAGTTCATACTGGTCCATACTGGTCCTTACTGGTCCTTACTGGTGTGTACTGGCAGACGGCCCCTCGGAGCTGACGGTGCTGGGCTCGGGGGCGGTGCCCGAGGGCGGGGAGGCGGAGCTGAGCTGCACCAGTGCTCCCAGTAACCCCCCAGTACGGCTGCGCTGGTGGCTGGGGGGGACCCGGCTGAGCCCCAGCAGCGAGGGACCCGCGCCAGTGAGGGACTGGGATGGACTGGGATATACTGGGATATACTGGGAGGGGATTGGGGGGGACTGGGATGGACTGGGATATACTGGGAGGGGATTGGAGGGGACTGGGATGGACTGGGATATACTGGGAGGGGACTGGGGGGGACTGGGATGGACTGGGATATACTGGGATATACTGGGAAGGGACTGGGATGGAGCTGGGATATACTGGGATAGAACTGGGATATACTGGGATATACTGGGAGGGGACTGGGATGGAACTGGGTTATACTGGGAGGGGACTGGGGGGGGACTGGGATATACTGGGATATACTGGGATATACTGGGAGGGGACTGGGATATACTGGGATATACTGGGATGGAACAGGGATATACTGGGATATACTGGGAAGGGACTGGGGGGAATGGGATATACTGGGAGGGTACTGGGATGGAACTGGGTTATACTGGGATATACTGGGATGGACTGGGAGGGGCTTGAGAGGGGATTGGGGGGACTGGGATATACTGGGATATACTGGGAGGGGACTGGGGGGGACTGGGATATACTGGGAGGGACTGGGATGGAACTGCTTTATACTGGGATATACTGGGAGGGGATTGGGGGGGACTGGGAGGGAACTAGGAGGAACTGGTTTATACTGGGATAAACTGGGAGCGACCAATGAGTGACCCCTGAACCCGAGTGACCCCGCGACCTCCCAATGACCCCCAGGGGGGCGGGGCCTATTCCAATTTGACGCTGCGGGGGCGGAGCCAGGACCACGGGGCCCCCCTGGTGTGCGAGGCCGAGACCCCCGGGGTGGGGACCCGGAGCGTGACGGTGACGGTCAGCGTGAGCCGTGAGACACTGGGACATACTGGGACATACTGGGATATACTGGGAGGGACTGGGAGGGACTGGGAGGGACTGGGAGAGATGGGGAATGGGGCTGGTTATACTGGGACATACTGGGATATACTGGGAGGGACTGGGAGGGACTGGGAGGGACTGGGAGAGATGGGGAATGGGGCTGGTTATACTGGGACATACTGGGATATACTGGGATATACTGGGAGGGACTGGGAGGGACTGGGAGAGACAGGGAATGGGGCTGGTTATACTGGGACATACTGGGATATACTGGGATATACTGGGAGGGACTGGGAGGGACTGGGAGGGACTGGGAGAGATGGGGAAGGGGGCTGGTTATACTGGGATGTACTGGGAATGGGGCTGGGGGGGACTGGGAGGGGATTGGGGTGGATGGGGATGGACTGGAATAAACTGGGAGGGACTGGGAGGGACTGGGATCAAACTGGGAGGGACTGGGATAAACTGCGAGGGACTGGGATGAAATGTGAGGGTATTGTGAGGAACTGGTTTATACTGGGAGGGACTGGAAGGGACTGGGATATACTGGGAGGTTATTGATTTATACTGGGAGGGACTGGGAGGGGATTGGAGGGGACTGGGACAAACTGGGAGGGACTGGTTTATACTGGGAGAGACCGGAGGGGACTGGGAAGGGACTGGGAGGGAACTGAGGGGTTGCTGGTTTATACTGGGAGGGACTGGGAAGGAACTGGAAGGGACTGGGATAAACTGGGATAAACTGGGAGAGACTGGGAGGGAACTGGGAGGTTACTGGGAGGTTACTGGTTTATACTGGGAGGGACTGGGAGAGGATTGGGAAGGAGTGGGAGGGGAATGGGATAAACTGGGAGGGACTGGGATAAACTGGGATCAAACTGGGAGGGACTGGGATGGACTGGAGGGGACTGGGAGGGGATGGGGAGGGACTGGTTTATACTGGGAGGGACTGGGTTATACTGGGAAGAACTGGGAGGGATTGGGGAAGTGCCCCTTTAAAAGGGGGCGTGTCCTCTTAAAACGAGGCGTGTCCCTTTAAGAAAGGGGCATGTCCCTTTAAAGAAAGGGGCGTGTCCCTCTAAAAGGGGGCGTGTCCCTGTCTGGCCCCGCCCCCAGACCCGCCCCAGGCTCTCTGGGTCGAGGCCCCGCCCCCCAACACCACCTTCCGGGTGGGGGAGGGGCTGCGGCTGCTGTGCCACGCCCGGGGGGGGCACCCGGCCCCCAAACTCACCTGGAGCAAGGTGAGAACGGCCCCCAAAATGGCCCCAAAAAATCCCAAAATGTCCCCAAAAACGTTCCCAAACCTTTCCTCGAAATATTCCCAGAGCGTTCCCAAAATTTCCCTGAAATATCCGAAAAAATTGACGAAATAACCCCCAAAAATCCTAAATGTTCTCCCCAAAATATCCAGAAAATATTTCCAAACGTCTCCTGGAAAAAAAATCTAAAAATATTTCCAAAAAAATCCCACAATTTTCCCCCTAAAAAATCCCAAAAATCCCCCCCAAAAATCCCAAAATATTCAAAAAAATCCCCCAAAAAATCCTAAAACTGTCCCAAAAATTTGCCTCCAAAAATCTCCCCCAAAAATTCCAAAAAATCCCAAAAATTCCAAAAAATCACAACTTGAAAATTCCAAAAACGTCCTAAAAAGTCTCCCAAAAAATCTGAAATATTCTCAAACAATCCCCCCAAAAACTCCTAAAATTCCCCCCCAAAACCCCTCCCAGTCCCTCCCAGTTTCCTCCCAGTTTATCCCAGTCCCTTCCCAGTCCCTCCCAGTATAGCCCAATCCCCTCCCAATTCCCTCCCAGTATAAACCAGTATAACACAATCCCTTCCCAGTTGCACCCAGTCCCCTCCCAGTTGCTCCCAGTCCATCCCAGTCCCCTCCCAGTTTATCCCACTTCCTCCCAGTCCTCTTGCAGTCCCTCCCAGTATAAACCAGTGTAAACCAGTATAACCCAGTCCCTCCCAGTCTCTCCCAGTATAACCCAGTCCCCTCAGAGTCCCTCCCAAACCCCTCCCAGTTCCCTCCCAGTTTATCCCAGTCCCTCCCAGTCCCTCCCAATCCCCTCGCTGTCCCTCCCAGTCCCTCCCAGTTTATCCCAGTCTCTCCCAATCCCCTCCCAGTCCATCCCAGTCCCTCCCAGTTTATCCCAGTCTCTCCCAATCAGTTTATCCCAGTTTATCCCAGTTTATCCCAGTCCCTCCCAATCCCTCCCAGTTTATCCCAGTCTCTCCCAATCCCCTCCCAGTCCCTCCCAGTTTATCCCAGTCTCTCCCAATCTCCTCCCAGTCCCTCCCAGTTTATCCCAGTTTATCCCAGTCCCTCCCAATCCCCTCCCAGTCCATCCCAGTCCCTCCCAGTTTACCCAAGCCCCTCCCCCCCAGGACGGCCGCCCCCTTTCGGAAGCCCCGCCCCAGAGCCGCTCGGGTCACGTGACCTCGCGCGCGCTGCACGTGACGCTGGCGCCCGGCGACAACGGCGCCAACTTCCGGTGCGAGGCCGCGCCCGCCCGCCAGGGGGCGCCGCCCACCCGCAGCGCCCCCGTGCGGCTGAGAGTGATCTGTGAGACTGGACTGGGGATACTGGGAGCGACCGGGGGGGACTGGGTTATACTGGGATATACTGGGAGGGGGCTGGGAGGGACTGGGAGGGACTGGGATAAACTGGGAGGGACTGGGAGGGCACTGGGGGGAAACTGGGAGGGGATTGGGAGGGACTCTGAGGGGACTGGGTTATACTGGGAGCGACTGGGAGAGACTGGGGGGGGATTGGAGGGACTGGGAGGGGACTGGGTTAGACTGGGAGGGGCTGGGAGGGCTCTGTGAGGGACTGGGTTATACTGGTTTACACTGGTTTATACTGGGAGGGACTGGGAGGAAGTGGGATAAACTGGGAGGGGACTGGGATGGACTGGGAGCGACTGGGAAGGGATTGTGTTATACTGGTTTACACTGGGAGGGAATTGGGAGGGGATTGGGTTATACTGGGATAAACTGGGAAGGACTGAGAGGGACTGGGATATACTGGGTTGTACTGGGAGGGGACTGGGAGGGGACTGCAACGGAACTGGTTTATACTGGGAGGGACTGGGATAAACTGGGAGGGACTGGGCAAGAACTGGGACAGACTGGGAGTTACTGGTTTGGACTGGTAGGGACTGGTTTGGATCCCCTCCCAGTCCCTCCCAGTCCCTCCCAGTCCATCCCAGTTTGTCCCAGTTCCAGCCCAGTCCGTCTCCATCTCGGTGTCCCCGCGGGAGCCCCGCCCTGGCCACGCCCTCTCGCTCACGTGCCGTGCTGGCCCCGCCCACCCGGCCCCGGAGCTCACCTGGATCCGGCCCGGCCACGCCCCGTGAGCACCAGTACAAACCAGTATAGACCAGTATAGACCAGTCCCCTCCCAGTAACACCAGTGACCCCTGAGAGCCTGCCCAGTAACCTCCCAGTAACCCCTCAGTAACACCAGTAACTCCCAGTATAAACCTGTATAGACCAGTATACACCAGTGACGTCCCAGTAACACCTGTAACTTCCCAGTACAAACCAGTAACCCCTGAAACCCTTTCCAGTAACACCAGCGACTCCCCCAGTGCTCCCAGTCCCTCCCAGTATAAACCAGTAACCCCGGTTCCCCTCCCAGGATATCCCAGTGACTCCCAGTCCCTCCCAGTAACTCCCAGTTCCCCTCCCAGTCCATCCCAGTAACTCCCAGTCCCCTCCCAGTCCCTCCCAGTCCAAACCAGTAACTCCCAGTTCCCCGCAGGGATCCGGGGCTGCCCCTCCCCCCCAGCCCCGCCCCCCACGGCGGGGTCACGGCGGGGTCACGGCTGCACCTGCAGGGGGCGCTGGAGCTCCAGGATCAGCCAATCACGTGCCGGGCCTGGAGCGCGCGGCTGGGCGTGGCCGTTAGCTCCGCCCACATCCTGCGCATGCGGCGTGAGAGCCTGGGATGGACTGGGTTATACTGGGATAAACTGGGAGGGACTGGGAGGGACTGGGTTATACTGGGAGGCAACTGGGAGGGAACTGGGAGGGTCATAAAGTGTTACTGGTTTGTACTGGGAGTATACTGGGAGTGACTGGTTTATAGTGGGATAAACTGGGAGGGACTGGTTTATACTGGGATCTGCTGGGAGGCAACTGGGAGGGAACAGGGAGGGAACTGGGAGGTGACTAGGATGTACTGGTTTATACTGGGATGTACTGGGAAGGGTTACTGGTTCATACTGGGATATATTGGGAGGGACTGGTAGTTACTGATTTATACTGGGATAAACTGGGAGGAACTGGGAGGGGTTAAAGAGGGGATTTGGGGTTACTGGTTTATACTGGGTTATACTGGGAGGGACTGGGATGGACTGGGAGGGTTATAAAAGGTTACTGGTTTATACTGGGATAGACTGGGAGGGACTGGGAGAGGACTGGGAGCTGACGGGTGCCGTACTGGTTCGTACTGGTTCTTACTGGTTCATACTGGTCCGTACTGGTTCTTACTGGTTCGTACTGGTTCATACTGGTTCGTACTGGTGTGTGCTGGTGCAGACGCGCCGCTGGTGAGCGCGGGCCCCTCCCCCGTGCTGGTTCCGGAAGGTTCCGAGGCCGTTCTGGGGCTGTCGGTGCGAGCCCATCCCCCACCCCAGGGGTGCACCTGGAGCGTCCGGGGGAGGGGCATCAACCCCGGTACTGGGAGGGACTGGGATGGACTGGGAGGGAACTGGGAGGGACTGGGAGGGAACTGGGATAAACTGGGAGGGGACTGGGAGGGACTGGGATGGACTGGGAGGGACTGGGAGGAACTGGGAGGGGACTGGGAGGGGACTGGGATAAACTGGGAGGGGACTGGGAGGGAACTGGGATAAACTGGGATAAACTGGGAGGGGATTGGAGGGGACTGGGAGGTTACTGGGAGCACTGGGAGGGTTCCCGGACGTTACTGGGAGCACTGGGATGGCCCGCGGGCGTTACTGGGAGGTTACTGGGAGCACTGGGAGGGTTCCCGGACGTTACTGGGAGCACTGGGATGGCCCGCGGGCGTTACTGGAAGGTTACTGGGAGCACTGGGAGGGTTCCAGGGCTTTACTGGGAGCACTGGGAACGCCCCAGGCTCTCACGGTGGGCGTGGCCTCTCCCTGAGCCCCTCCCCATTGGTTAACCCCACCCTTTTTGTTAACCACGCCCTTTTTGTTAACTCCACCCTTTTTTGTAACCCCTCCCCCTTTGTTAACCCCTCCCCCTTTGTTAACCCCTCCCCCTTTTCAACCCCACCCCCTTTGTTAACCCCTCCCCCTTTGTTAACCCCTCCCCTTTGTCAACCCCACCCCCTTCCTTAACCCCTCCCCCTTTGTTAACCCCTCCTCTTTTGATGACCCCTCCCCCTTTGTCAACCCCACCCCCTTTGTTAACCCCGCCCTCTTTGTTCACCCTTCCCCCTTTTTAAACCCCTCCCCATTTTTAACCCCTCCATCTTTGTTAACCCCTCCCCTTTTTTAAACCCCTCCCCTTTTAAAAAATCCGCCCCGCGTGGCCCCGCCCCCTTTTGTGGCCCCGCCCCGTGCGTGGCCCCGCCCCCAGAGGGCTCCCCGCGGTTCCGGCTGTCGCCCGGGGGCGCTCTCGTCATCGCCAACGTCACGCGCGGCGACAGCGCCGCCTACCGGGTGTGGTGCGTCAATGCCGAGGGCGGGGCCGGCGCTGACGTCACCCTGCAGGTCCAGGGTACGGGACACCCCCAAAGCCGGCCCAAAACAGCCCCGAATTCACCCGGAATGAGCACAAAATTACCCTAAAAGAACCCGGGACACCACCCCCGAATTCACATGGAATGGACCCAAAATTATCCTAAAAGAACCCCCGAAACCACCCCCGAATTCACCCGGAATGGACCCAAAATTATCCTAAAAGAACCCCCGAAACCACCCCCAAATTCACCCAGAATGGACCCAAAATTATCCTAAAAGAACCCCGAAATCACCCCCAAATTCACCCGGAATGGACCCAAAATTATCCTAAAAGAACCCCGAAATCACCCCCAAATTCACCCAGAATGGACCCAAAATTCTCCCGGAATGGACCTAAAATTATCCTAAAAGAACCCCAAAAACCACCCCCGAATTGACACGGAATGGACCCAAAATTCACCCGGAATGAGCTCAAAATTCACCCCCGAATTCACCTGGAATGGACCCAAAATTCACCCGGAATGAACACAAAATTCACACGGAATGAAACCAAAATTCACCCGGAATGGACCCAAAATTATCCTAAAAGAACCCCCAAAACCACCCCCGAATTCACCCGGAATGGACCCAAAATTCACCCGGAATGAACAAAAAATTCAGCCCCAAACTCACCTGGGATGGACCTAAAGTTACCCCAAAATTCCCCTGGAATGGACCTAAAATTAACTCCCGGAATGGACCCAAAATTACCCCAAAATTCAGCCCCGAATTCACCCGGAATGGACCCAAAATTATCCTAAAAGAACCCCAGAAACCACCCCCAAATTCACCCGGAATGAACCCAAAATTACCCCAAATCCCCCCCAAAACTTCTCAAATCTCCCCCAAATCCCCCTCAAATTACGCCGGGACCCCTCAAATTCCCCTCCAATATCCACGGGACCCCCCAAAATTTCCACCAAATCCCCCCCAAACGCCCCCCAAACCTCTCGGGACCCCCAAGCTCCCCCAGTACCCCCCAAATCCCCCCCCAAATCCCCCCCCAGTACCCCCAAATCCCCCCCAAATCCCCCCAAAACTCCCCCAAATCCCCCCCAGTTCCCCCTGAGACCCCCAAATCCCCCCTAATCCCCCCTAATCCCCCCGGACCCCCCAAATCCCCCCCAAATCTCTCCCAAATCCCTTCAGGACCCCCCCAACCCCCCGTCCAATTCCCCCTGGGACCCCCAAATCCCCTCCAAATCTCCCCCAAATCCCCTCAGATCCCCCCCAAAACTCCCCCAATTCCCCCTGGGACCCCCAAATCCCCCCCAAATCACCACGGGACCTCCAAATCCCCCCCAATTCTTTCCTGGGACCCCCAAATCCCCCCTGACCCCCCCGTTTTCGCCCCCCCAGTGCCCCCCAGCATCGTCCGCGCCCCCGACCCGGTGGTGGTGGACGAGGGGGGGGAGGGGCAGCTGCTGTGCGAGGCCCAGGGGAGCCCCCTCCCCCCCGGGAGCGTCCGGTGGGCGCGGCTGGTGAGGGGCAAAGGGGACTGGGGGGGATTTGGGGGGTCCTGAGGGGATTTGGGGGGTCCTGAGGGGATTTGGGGGAGATTTGGGGGATCCTGGGGGGATTTGGGCAGGTTTGGGGAGGATCTCGGGGGTCCTGAGAGGATCTGGGAGGGATTTGGGGGGTCCGGGGGGGATTTGAGGGGGATTTGGGGGATCCTGGGGGCTATTTCGGGGGTCCTGAGTGGATATGGGAGGGATTTGGGGGGTTTAGGGGGGATCTGGGGAGGGTCTGGGGGGGATTTGGGGGGTCCGGGTGGGATTTGGGGAGGATTTGGGGGGGGTTTGGGGGGTCCTGGGGAGGATTTAGGGACGATTTGGGGGGTCCCGAGGGGTCCTGGGGCGATTTGGGGAGGTTCTGGGGGGGATTTGGGGCGTCCCGAGGGGATATGGGGGGGATTTGGGGGGTTTAGGGGGGATCTGGGGAGGATTTGGGGGGTCCCGAGGGGATATGGGAGGGATGTGGGGGGTCCTGGGGCGATTTGGGGAGGATCTGGGGGGTCCTGAGGGGATATGGGAGGGATTTGGGGGGTTTAGGGGGGATTTGGGGGAGATTTGGGGATGGTTTGGGGGCTCCTGGGAGATTTGTGGGGGGATTTTGGGGAAGATTTGGGGGGGATTTGGGGGAGTTTTGGAGGCTTAGGGGGATTTTTTTGGGGGGGGGGGGTTATTTTTGGGCTATTTTTGGTGCCATTTTTGGGTTGTTTTGAGGTTATTTTGGTGCCGTTTTTTGGGTTATATTTGGGCTATTTTGGGGCTATTCCAGGGCTACTTTTGATCTATTTTTGGTCCATTTCAGGGCTAATTTTGGGCTATTTTTTGGTGCCATTTTGGGGCTATTTTGGGGTTATTTTGGTGCCATTTTTGGGTTATTTTTAGGTTGTTTCTGTGCTGGTTTTGGGCTATTTTTGGGGTTATTTTTGGTCCTATTTTTGGGTTATTTCTGGGCTATTTTAGGTCTATTTCGGGTTATATTCAGGACCATTTTTGGGATATTTCGGGGCTGTTTTCGGAATATTTTTTATTATTTCAGGGCGCTTTTTTTTGGCTATTTTTGGGGCTATTTTGGGGCTATTTTTGGGGCTATTTTAGGGCTATTTTTAGGGCTATTTCAGTGCTGGTTTTAGACTATTTTGGGTTAATTTCAGTGTCATTTTTGGGTTATTTTTGGGCTATTTTTGGTCTATTTCGGGGCTATTTTGGTGCTTATTTTTTGCTATTTTCAGGCAATTTTGTGACAACTTTTGGGCTATTTTTTGGCCAATTTCAGGTGTATTTCAGTGCAGCTTTTGGGCTATTTTGGGTCAATTTCGGAGCCGTTTTTTTTTTAGTTATTTTGGGGGTATTTTGTGCTATTTTTCGGCCGTTTTGCTTCAATTCCAGCTCCATTTCCAGCCCCTTTTCCCTCTCTCTGCACCCCCAGGGCGACTCGGGGTCCCCCCTGGATCTCCCCGCGGGGCTGGAGCCGCTGCCGGGGGGTCCCGGGGGGGCCCTGAGGGTCTCGGGGGCGCGGCGGGACCTGGGGGGTCCCTACGAGTGCAGGGTGGACTCGGGGGTGCCGCCCCCCGCCCGCGCCATCGTCCGGCTGCTCGTCAGATGTGAGACCGGGGGGCGGGGCTAAACCGGCCTGGGGGCGGGGCTAAATGGGGTGGGGGAGGAGCCAAAGGGGTGTGGGAGGGGCTAAAGGGGGTGGGATTAATGGGGGAGGGATTAAATGTGCCGCCCCCAGCCCGCGCCATCGTCCGGCTGCTCGTCAGATGTGAGACCGGGGGGGCGGGGCTAAACCGGCCTGGGGGCGGGGCTAAATGGGGTGGGGTCAATGGGGGAGGGGTTAAACAAGGAGTGGGAGGGGTTAAATGAGGAATGGGAGGAGTTAAATGAGGAGTGGGAGGGGTTAAATGTGCACTTGGGGGTGCCGCTCTCCACCCGCGCCATCGTCAGATGTGACACCGGGGGGCGGGGTTAAATCGGTCTGGGGGCGGGGCTAAACCGGGCTGGGGGAGGAGCCAAAGGGGTTGGGTTAATGGGGGAGGGGTTACATGTGGAGTGGGAGGGGTTAAATGCGGAGTGGACGGGGTTAAAAGCAAACTCAGGGGTTCCGCCCCCTGCCTGCACCATCGTCATATGTGAGAGGTGGGCGGGGCCAAACCAGGCTGGAGGCGGAGCTAAAAGGGCTGGGGGAGGGGCTAAAGGGGGTGGAGTTAATGGGGAGGGGTTAAATGGGGAAGGGGAGGGGTTAAAAGGAGCCAAGAAGGGGTTAAATGAGTGGGGGAGGAGCTAAATGGGGCGTGGTTAAGGGGAGAAAGGGAGGGGCTAAAAAGGGTGGGGCAAAGGGGAGGAACCAAATGTGGGCGTGGCCACAATCAGCAAATAGGAGCCACCCTCCTCCTGACCCCACCCCCTTCTTTTTCAGACGGTCCCGAGATGGAGGCGGAGCCAGAGGAGGGGCCGGGGGCGGGGCCGGGGGTGGTGCTGGTGCCCGAGGGGGCGGAGTCAGCGACGCTGCGGTGCCGGGCCCAGGGAGTGCCGGGGGTGGAGCTAAACTGGGAGAGCAGTGGGCGGAGCCTGAGAACTGGGGAGCCAGGGTGAGGAACTGGGTTATACTGGGAGGGACTGGGAGGAGATTTGGGGTTACTGGTTTATACTGGTTCTGGGTTTTGGTTACTGGTTTAAGGTTAGGGGTTATTGGGACAAACTGGGAGGGACTGGGACAAACTGGGAGGGATTGGGAGGGAACTGGGAGGGACTGGGAGGGGATTTGGGGTTACTGGTTAATACTGGTTCTGGGTTTCTTGTTACTGGTTTAGGGTTAGGGGGTTACTGGGAGACAACTGGGAGGGACTGGGACGAACTGGGAAGGACTGGGAATATCCCCCCAAAATCACCCCAGAGCTACTCCAGGACCTCCCAGTTCCCTCCCAGTATAAACCAGTAACCCCAAATCCCCTTTTTACCCATTCCAGTCCCCCCCAATCCCCTCCCAGTTCCTCCCAGTGCTCTTCCAGTCCCTCCCACTAACCGCAAACCAGTAGAAACCAGTAACCCCAAATCCCATTTTAACCCCTCCCAGTCCCTCCCAGTCCCATCCCAGTCCCTCCCAATGCCTCCCAATCCCCTCCCAGTTCCTCCCAGTCCCTTCCCAGTTTATCCCAATCTCCTCCCAGTCCCTCCCAGTGCCCCCCACTGACCCCAGTCTCCCCCATACTGGTCCCAGTTCGCCCTTCCAGGAGCTCCAGTGGCGGGAGGGGCCCTGGACCAGCTCCGTGCTCAGCGTCACCAACGTCACCGGGGCCCGGGCGCGCCTGCGCCGCCGCTTCCTCCAGTCCCACCAGTCCTCCCAGTCCTCCCAGTCCCACCAGTACCCCCGGCCCCGCTACCGCTACCAGAACGTGCCCCCGGCACCACCAGACTGGGAGCACTGGGAGCACTGGGAGCACTGGGAGGGGGCCAACGGCACCGTGGGCGTCTTCGACTGCGTGGCCACCAACGAGAGGGGAACGGCCAGGAGGAGGCTGAGGCTGCAGCTGGGGGGTGGGCATGGACTGGGAGGGACTGGGAGGGACTGGGATGGGATTGGAGGGGAGTGGGATAAACTGGGAGGGACTGGGAAGGGACTGGGAGGGGTTTAGGGGAGAGTTGGAAAGGATTGGCAGGGACTGGGCGGTTACTGGTTTATACTGGGAAGGGACTGGGAGGGACTGGGATAAACTGGGGGGCAACTGGGAAGGACTGGGATGTACTGAGAGGGGATTGGGAGGGACTGGGATATACTGGGAGGGACTGGGAGGGGTTAAAAGGGGCCTGGGATTTACTGGTTTATACTGGGGAGCACTGGGAGGGGAATTGAGGGTACTGGGATCAAACTGGGATCATACTGGGAGTTTACTGGGAGCCCTGGGCCCATACTGGGAGGTTACTGGAAGCACTGGGATCGCACTGCGAGGTTACTGGGAGTTACTGGGATCACACCAGTTCCTTTCCCCGCCCCCCCCAGACCGTCCGGACCCGCCCCGGGCCCTGCGGCTCTCGGGGCTCTCGGGGACCTCCCTGAGCCTGGCCTGGGATCCCGGCTGGGATGGGGGCCTGGCCCAGCACTTCCTGCTCCGGTAGGGGGCGCCCTGACCCTCCCCGAGCCACTTCCGGTTTCTCTGACGTCACTCCCGTTCCACCCAGACTGACTTCCGGTCATTTCGAGCGGTCTTTGGGTCACTTCCGGGCTTTCCAGCCCAATTTCCGGTTGTGTTGCATCACTTCTGGTTTGCCCATACTGTGTTCTGGCTGATTACTTCTTTCTCTGTGCCCGGTGTCCCCAGCCGAACTTCCGGTTCTGTAGCCTCACTTCCGGTCCACCCCTACAAGCTTCCGGCCGCTTCCTTTGTTCTCTGTGTTGCTTTCGATTCCCCACAAGGAACTTCCGGTTCTGGTGTGTCACTTCCGGTCCGCCCATACTAACTTCCGGCCCCTTTTTTCCTGCTCTTTGTAACTTCCGGTCGCACGACCCCAACTTCTGGTAATCCAGCATCACTTCCGGTCCGCCTACCTAAATTTAACTTCTTTTAATGGTTCCCGTCTTGTCCCCGCCCCCTTTTCTTCTTGTCACGGGGTTTCCCGGCCGCTCCCCGCTCCGACTTCCGGCCACGGCCTTTCCTCAGTTTCTCTCTGCCCCTCCCCCACAGCGCAGACGGGCCAGACGCTCCTCCCCCACCCGCCCATCTCGTCACTTCCGGTTTCTCCCTCACGCTGGGCGGGCTCCGTCCGGACACGCCCTATGACGTCACCGTGCACGCGCGCAATGCCCGCGGGGACAGCGCCCCCGTGCGGCTGAGAGCCGTCACTTCCGGTAGGAAAATGGCGCCGAAAAACCCAAAATTAAGGTGAGGGGGGAGGGGGCGGGGCCTGGAGGTGACGGCAGAAGAGGAGCGGGAGCAAAAATAGCCGCCGGAAGTTGTATGAGGGGACTTCCGGTTCTTACCCGGAAGTTGGGGCTTGCCGGGGGTGGGAATTTTGTTAAGGGAATGATGCCGGGGCGGAACCGGAAATGGATGTGGAGAAAAGAGGAAGTTGGTGGGAGAACCGGAAGCCGCTTCTTTGGGTGGTAAAAATTGAGGGGAAAATGAAAACCGGAACCGGAAATCACAGTAGCACCGGAAGTGAGGGGGATAAACCCGGAAGCTGCTGTGAGGAATGACTGAAATGAGTGGGCGTGGCTATAATGGGACCCGAAAGTAAACCGGAAGTGGCATACATTGGACCGGAAGTGCATATTTTTCACTTTCTATTTGCTTTCAGCTCTTCCGGAGGCCCGGCCCCCAGTGTGGGAGGCACCAGAAGCGCCCCCGGGCGGCGGGGAGGACCCGGCCGTGCCCGTCCTGCAGGGGGCGCTCGGAGCCATGGCTGGGACCCTCCTGGCTGTGCTGGGGGCGGGGCTTGGCTGCTGCTACTTCCGGTTGGGGCGGGGCCGGCACCACCGTGCGGGCACACAGGGGGAGGAGACGGTGAGGGGGGAGGGGCGGGATGGGGGAGGGGCGGGGGCAGTTTTGAATGGGGGAGGGGCAATTGGAGGGTGGGGGAGGGGCTTATTCAGGAGTGGAGGAAGAGTGGGTTCGACAGGTGGGGGAGGGGCGGTTTTGGGGTGGGGGAGGGGCCATTTTACAGGTGGGGGAGGGGCAATATTAAGGGTGGGGGAGGGGCGGTTTTAGACACAGAAGAGATGCAGGTTTTGAATGGGGGAGGGGCGGTTTCAGGGTGGGGGAGGGGCCAATTGTGACCCCGCCCCTCCCATCCCCCCACCCCCAGCCCAGCTCTGAAGGCTCCCAGGGCCCCCCCAGCTCTGGCTCCGCCCCCTGGGACCCCCACAAAGGTGAGTGGGGGGAGGGGCGGGGGAGGGGGGAGGGGCCGGTGCCCAACCCTCACCCCTCACCTGGCACCCCTTCCCCCCTCTTTAGGGGCGTGGCCTCACCTGTACGAGGAGGTGGAGCCGTGGGGGGGCTACGAGGAGGTGAGGGGGGAGGGGATTGAGGGGTGGGGGAGGGGCCTGAGGTGGGGGAGGGGCTGAGGGAGGGGTTATGGGGTGGGGGAGGGGCCTCAGTTAGGGGCGGGGCTGAGGAGGAAAATTAAGAATGGGGGAGGGGCTGGGGAGGGGATTTATGTGTGGGGGAGGGACCTGACATGGGGGAGGGGCCTCAGAGGGGATTTAGTGTGGGGGAGGAGCCTGAGGTGGGGGAGGGGCAGAGGAAGCATCCGGGGTGGGGGGGAGGGGCCACAGGAGGTGTTTTGGGATGGGGGAGGGGCAAAGGGACGGTTCAGGGGTGGGGGAGGGGCAAAGAGCAGCTCTGGCCCCTCCCCCTTCATTCCCCTCCCCCCCCCCAGGTGCCCCCGGAGCCGCTCGTGACCCCCCAGGGGGAGCTGGTCTGAGGGGGCGGAGCCTCGGTGGGACCACGCCCACAAACAAACCACGCCCACAAATAAACCACGCCCATTCCCAGTTCAAACCAGGGCAATGTGCTTCCTTCCCAGTTCAAACCAGTCCGGCCCAGTTCCTTCCCCGTCTAAATCAGTTCTTTCCCAGTTTAAACCAGTAAAGCCTGGTTCTTGCCCAGTTCAAACCAGTCTGGCCCAGTTCTTTCCCAGTTTAAACCAGTCCAACCCAGTTCAAACCGGTCCAGCCCAGTTCCTTCCCAGGTTAAACCAGTCCAACCCGGTTCATCCCAGTTTAAACCACTCCGGTCTGGTTCTTTCCCAGTTCAAACCAGTCCAATCTCGTTCCTTCCCAGTTTAAACCAGTCCTGTCTGGTTCTTCCCCAGATCAGACCAGTCCAGTCCAGTTTCTTCCCAGTTCAAGCCACTCCAGACCAGTTCAAACCTGTCTGGCCCAGTTGCTCCCAGTTAAACCAGTCCAATCTGGTTCCTTCCCAGTTCAAACCAGTCCCTCCCAGATTGTCTCAGTTCGCTCCCAGTCTCTCCCAGTCCATCCCAGTCTGTCCCAGTTGGGTTTATCTCAGTCCCAGTCCATCCCAGTTTGTCCCAGTCCATCCCAGTTTGTCCCAGTCCCTCCCAGTACTCCCAGTCTGTCCCAGTTTGGGCTATCTCAGCTCCAGTTTCTTCTCGTGCTGTTTGCGCCTCACCACCTCCAGGTTCCCAGTTTGTCCCAGTCCATCCCAGTTTGTCCCAGTCCATCCCAGTCCCTCCCAATCCCCTCCCAGTCCCTCCCAGTTCCCTCCCAGTCTGTCCCAGTTGGGTTTATCTCAGTCCCAGTCCCTCCCAGTTTGGTTTATCTCAGTCCCAGTCCCTCCCAGTTTGTCCCAGTTTGGTTTATCTCAGTCCCAGTCCCTCCCAGTTTGTCCCAGTTGGGTTTATCTCAGTCCCAGTCCATCCCAGTCCGTCCCAGTTCCCTCCCAGTTTGTCCCAGTTGGGTTTATCTCAGTCCCAGTCCATCCCAGTCCCTCCCAGTTCCCTCCCAGTCTGTCCCAGTTGGGTTTATCTCAGTCCCAGTCCCTCCCAGTTTGTCCCAGTCCGTCCCAGTCCATCCCAGTTTGTCCCAGTCCCTCCCAGTCCCACACCAACGCTCCGGTACAGCTCTACCATCACCTTTATTGCCGTCCCAGTCCCTCCCAGTTTGTCCCAGTCCCTCCCAGTCTGTTTCACTTGGGTTTATCTCATTCCCGGTCCCTCCCAGTGCTCCCAGTTTGTCCCAGTCTGTCCCAGTTTGGGCTATCTCAGCCCCAGTTTCTTCTTCTCGCGCTGTTTGCGCCTCACCACCTCCAGGTTCCGATCCTTCCATTGGCTCTTGCGCAGCTTGATGGGCCGGCTGCCCACGTACTTCCCTGGGGGGAGCCAAACTGGGCTTACTGGGAGCACTGGGAGGGACTGGGAGGGGATTGGGTGGGACTGGGATAAACTGGGATAAACTGGGAGGGACTGGGAGAGAATTGGAGGGGATTGGGAGGAAATTGGGAGGGGACTGGGGTGGACTGGGAGGGGATTGGGAGGGACTGGGGTGGACTGGGAGGGGATTGGGAGGGACTGGGAAGAAACTGGATGGAACTGGGAGGGGATTAGGAAAGGATTTGGGGGGGACTTGGATATACTGGGAGGGACTGGGAGGGGCTGGGAGGGATTGGGAGGGACTTGGGGGGGATTGGGTGGGACTGGGGTAAACTGGGATAAACTGGGAGGGACTGGGAGAGAATTGGAGGGGATTGAGAGGGACTGGGATGGACTGGGATAAACTGGGAGGGGATTGGGAGGGACTGGGATGGAACTGGGAGGGGGATGAGGAAAGGATTGGGGGGGACTGGGAGGGACTGGGATGGAACTGGGAGGGGGATGAGGAAAGGATTGGGGGGGACTGGGAGGGACTGGGATAAACTGGGAGGGACTGGGAGGGGACTCGGAGGTTGGGGATCCCCAAGGTTCCCACCGTGTCCTCAATGTTCCCAATCCCCCCAATGTCCCCAATGATGTCCCCAGTGTCCCCTCTCACCGTTCATCTCCCGCGTGGCCCTGGTGCACCCCAATGTCCCCAATACCCGCAATGTCCCTGATGTCCCCAGCCCTTCCAATGTCCCCAACGTCCCTGATGTCCCCTGGGTGTCCCTAACGTCCCCTGGGTGTCCCCAGTGTCCCCTTTGGTGTCCCCAGTGTCCCCTGGGTGTCCCCAACATCCCCAATGTCCCCTGGGTGTCCCCAGTGTCCCCTTTGGTGTCCCCTTCGGTGTCCCCTGTCACCGTTCATCTCGCCCATGGCCCTGACATACCCCAATGTCCCCAATCCCCCCATTGTCCCTGATGTCTCCTGGGTGTCCCCAGTGATGTCCCCAGCGATGTCCCCAATGTCCCCAGGGCTGTCCCCAATGTCCCCAGGGCTGTCCCCAGTGTCCCCAACGGTGTCCCCAGTGTCCCCTGTCACCGTTCATCGCGTGCATGGCCCTGGCGCAGTCGTTGGGGTCCTTGAAGGACACGAAGCTGTAGCCCCAATGTCCCCAATGTCCCTGATGTCCCCAATGTCCCCAATCCCCCCAATGTCCCCAACATCCCTGATGTCCCCAATGTCCCCTGGGTGTCCCCAGTGTCCCCTTCGGTGTCCCCTCTCACCGTTCACCGCGCGCATGGCCCTGACGCAGTCGTTGGGGTCCTTGAAGGACACGAAATGTCCCCAGTGTCCCCAAACCACCCAATGTCCCCAATGTCCCCAGGGCTGTCCCCACCATCCCCAATGTCCCCAATGTCCCCTGGGTGTCCCCAGTGTCCCCTTCGGTGTCCCCTCTCACCGTTCATCTCGCGCATGGCCCTGACGTAGTCGTTGGGGTCCTTGAAGGACACGAAGCCGTAGCCCTTGGTCTTGCCCGAGCGCTTGTCCCGGATCACTTTGGCCTTCAGGAAGGACGGGAAGCGCCCGAAGGCGCGGCCCAGCGTCTCGTCGTTCACCTCGTTCCCCAGGTCCCCGCAGAAAATACGGAAATCGTCTGGAATTGGGGCGAAAAACGGCGGTTTTGGGTCGTTTTGGGGTCATCGGGAAGTTACGGGATTGTCCTGAAGTTTTGGGGTCATTGTGAAGCTCTGGGGTCAAGGAAAGGCTTTGGGGTTGTGGCCCAGTCCAAGGTCTCATCACTGACCTCATTCCCCAAATCCCCACAAAAGTTCTGAAAATCGCCTGAATTTGGGGTGAAAAACGGCGATTTTGGGTCGTTTTGGGGTCATCGGGAAGTTACGGGATTGTCCTGAAGTTTTGGGGTCATCACAAAGTTCTGGGGTCATGGGGAGACCTCGGGGCCATGACCTGGTCCAGAATCTCATCATAAATCTCATTCCCCAAATCCCCACAGAAGTTCTGAAAATCGCCTGAATTTGGGGCGAAAAACGGCGATTTTGGGTCGTGTTGGGGTTATGGGGTCATCAATGAAGTTATGGGATCATTATGGGGTCGTCCAGTGCTATTTTCCTCTACAAATCCCGTTTTTAGCTCTAAAATCCCCATTTTTCCTTCCAAAATTCCCAATTTTCACCCTAAAACTGCCAGCATTTTTCCTCCCAGTATAAACCAGTATAAACCAGTATAACCCAGTCCCTCCCAGTACATCCCAGTCCCACCTTCTCCTCTAAAATTCCTCTTTATTTCCCTGAAAATTCCCATTTTTCACCCTAAAATCCCCATTTTCCCCCCTAAACCCCTCAGGTTCTTTGCTCCCAGTCCATCCCAGTCCCTCCCAGTATAAACCAGTTCCCTCCGAATCCCTCCCAGTTCCCTCCCAGTCCCCTCCCAGTCCCTCCCAGTCCATCCCAGTTCATCCCAGTCCCTCCCAGTCCCCTCCAATCCCCTCCCAGTCCATCCCAGTCCCTCCCAGTTCCCTCCCAGTCCATTCCCAGTCCATCCCAGTCCCTCCCAGTCCATTCCCAGTCCATCCCAGTCCCTCCCAGTCCCCTCCAATCCCCTCCCAGTCCATCCCAGTCCCTCCCAGTTCCCTCCCAGTCCCTCCCAGTCCATTCCCAGTCCATCCCAGTTCCCTCCCAGTCCCTCCCAGTTTATCACAGTCCATCCCAGTCCATTCCCAGTCCCTCCCAGTCGATCCCAGTTCATCCCAGTCCATTCCCAGTCCCTCCCAGTATATCCCAGTATGTCCCAGTCCGTCCGTACCAGCGTCCCACTCCAGCAGGCTGGGATCCTCCCAGCTGCTCCCGGCCGCCGTTCGGATGCAGCGTTTCAGGCGCTCGCCCCGCCCCTTCCGCTTGTCCTCGGCCGCAGGCTCCGCCCCCACCTGATGGGCAGCTGTCAATCACCCCCAGGACACGCCCACCCCGCCGGGAGACGCCCACCCTGAAGGGAAACCCTGGGTTTGGAAGCTCCACCCCTTTTTAGATAGCCCCACCCTATCGTTATGGAAAGCTGTCAATCACCTGGACACGCCCACTCAACCAAGGACACGCCCACCCTGAGGGAAACCCAATGGTTTTAGGCTCCACCCACTTTTAGGTAGCCCCACCCCATCTTTAAGGAAAGGTGTCAATCACCCAGACACGCCCACCCCACAACGGACACGCCCACCCCACTCTGGCCACGCCCACACAGCAGGAAATTGTTGATTTTGGGGCTCCTCCCACTTTTGGACATCCCAGCTGCAGCCTGACTGGCAGCTGTCAATCACCTCGGACACTCCCACATGTAGCCATACCCACTCCCATCTGGCCACGCCCACCCAGAGGTAAAATCCTGGATTTGGAGGCTCCGCCCCCTTTCCTGCAGCCCCTGCCCAGGCTGACGAATACCTGTCAATCATTTAAGCCACACCCACTTCCCCTCCAGCACCTCACTCCCAGCACTGAAACCCCGCCCCCTTTAGCCCCACCCATTCCTTAAGCTCCACCCCCTCGTGTTTAGCCCCACCCACCCATTTCCCACCGAAGCCCCGCCCCTCTTAAGCCACGCCCACCTCAGGCACCGGGAAGGGCGGGTCCTGTGGGCGGGTCCTGCGCAGGGGGCGTGGCACTGGCGCGATGTGGGCGGGGCCAGGCCGTGGCTCCGGAGGGGGTGTGGCCATGGCAGGGGGTGGAGCCGGGAGGCTGGGACCAATCCTGGGCTCCTCAGGGGGCGGGGCCCGAGGGGGCGGGGTCTCCTCCTTTGGGCGTGGGGGTCAGAGAGAGGTTAAAGGGGCGGAGCCACTTGTGGGAGGGGTTAAAGGGCAGGGGCAAAGGGGGTGGGGCTAAAGGGGGTGGGGCTAAAGGGGGAGGGGCTAGA
Source organism: Molothrus aeneus (assembly GCF_037042795.1). Classification (NCBI taxonomy): domain Eukaryota; kingdom Metazoa; phylum Chordata; class Aves; order Passeriformes; family Icteridae; genus Molothrus; species Molothrus aeneus. The sequence continues at coordinate 800,504 of NW_027098964.1, read as the reverse complement.
AGAGAGTTAATTAAAGGGGAGGAGCTAATGGGGTGGGGTTGGAGTGGGAGGGGCTAAAAGAATTTAAGGGGAGGGGTTAAACAGGGTGTGGTTAAAGGGGAGGAGCCAAAGAAGGGGCAAATAAAGGGGCGGGGCTAAAGGGGGTGGAGTTAAAAGGGGAGGAGCTTAAGCAGAAGCAATTGAAGGGAAGGGCTAAAGGGGATGTGGCTAAAGAGGGAGGGGCTTAAACTGAATCAATTGAAGGGGAGGGGCTAAAGGGGGTGTGGCTGAAAGGGGAGGGGCTTAAACAGAATCAATTGAAGCAGAGGGGCTAAGCAGGATGGGGTTAAATGGGGCGTGGCTGAATGGGGCGGGGCTAAAGGGGGGGCGTGGCCTGGAGGGGTGGGGCCTCCTCTTTGGGGAAATGGGCGCTGGAGAGGGCGGAGCCTCCTGTGGGGGAGGGGTGAAGGGGGAGGGGTTTAAAAGGGGGCGGGGCCAAAGCGGGGGGGACACTGAGGTGACAATGGGGGTTTCCTGGGGACATTTGGGGACACTGAGGTGACACTGGAGGGGTCACAGGGACATTTGGGGACACCAAGGTGACCCTGGGGACATTTGGGGACATTGGGGGCCTCCTGGGGACATTTGGGGACACCCAGGTGACACTGGGGTGCCCCTGGGGACATTTTGGGACATTGGGGGGGGGTCACATGAACATTTGGGGACACTGAGGTGACACTGGGAGGCCCCTGGGGACATTTGGGGACATCTGGGGACACTGGGGGGCTCCTGGGGACATTGGGGTGGCCCTGGGGACATTTGGTGACACTGGGGGGCCCCTGGGGACATTTGGGGACATCTGGGGACACTGGGGGGCTCCTGGGGACATTTGGGGACATTGGGGGTCCCTGGGGACATTTGGGGACACCGAGGTGACCCTGGGGGGCCCCTGGGGACACCGAGGTGACCCTGGGGGCCTCCTGGGGACATTTGAGGGCATTTGGGGACACTGGGGGTTCCTGGGGACACTTGGGGACATCTGGGGACACTTGGGGACATCTGGGGACACTGGGCCGCTCCTGGGGACACTTGGGGACACCGGGGACACTTGGGGACATTTGGTGACACCGAGGTGACCCTGGGGGGACACTTGGGGACACTTGGTGACATTGGGGTGCCCCTGGGGACATTTGGGGACATTTGGTGACACCGAGGTGACCCTGGGGGGACACTTGGGGACACTTGGTGACATTGGGGTGCCCCTGGGGACATTTGGGGACATTTGGTGACACCGAGGTGACCCTGGGGGGACACTTGGGGACACTTGGGGACAGCCGTGTCCGCTCACCGGGGCGCGGCGGGGCGGGGCCGGGTACACGGTGGGCGCGGCCTGGATGACGGGCGGGGTCGGTTTGGGGGGGCCCGGGGGGGGGCCCGGGGGGGGCACTCGGGGTCCCCCCGCGGCCACCGGGGGCAGGGGGGGCACGGGCGCCCCTCCCCCCCCGGCCTGAGGGGACAAACGGGGTCAGGAAAGTGAAAAAAAAAAAAAAAACAAAAAACGGCAAAAAATGCAAATTCTGACCCCCAAAAAAACCCCCAAATTCTACCCAAAAAATTTCCAAAATTCTGCACTAAAAAAACCCCAAATTCTACCCAAAAATTTCCAAAATTCTGCACTAAAAAACCCCCAAATTCTACCCAAAAATTTCCAAAATTCTGCACTAAAAAACCCCAAATTCTACCCAAAAAATTCCAAAATTCTGACCCAAAAAACCCCCAAATTCTACCCAAAAATTTCCAAAATTCTGCACTAAAAAACCCCAAATTCTACCCAAAAAATTCCAAAATTCTGACCCAAAAAAACCCCCAAATTCTACCCAAAAAAATTCTAAAATTCTGACCCAAAAAAAACCCCAAATTCTACCAAAATATTCCAAAATTCTGACCCAAAAACCCCCCAAATTCTACCAAAAAATTTCCAAAACTCTGCTCTAAAAAACCCCCAAATTCTACCCAAAAAATTCCAAAATTCTGACCCCAAAAAACCCCCAAATTCTACCAAAAATTTCCAAAATTCTGCAATAAAAAACCCCCAAATTCTACCCAAACAATTCCAAAATTCTGCACTAAAAAAACCCCAAATTCTACCCAAAAATTTCCAAAATTCTGCACTAAAAAACCCCCAAATTCTACCCAAAAATTTCCAAAATTCTGCACTAAAAAACCCCAAATTCTACCCAAAAAATTCCAAAATTCTGACCCAAAAAAACCCCCAAATTCTACCCAAAAAAATTCTAAAATTCTGACCCAAAAAAAACCCCAAATTCTACCAAAATATTCCAAAATTCTGACCCAAAAACCCCCCAAATTCTACCAAAAAATTTCCAAAACTCTGCTCTAAAAAACCCCCAAATTCTACCCAAAAAATTCCAAAATTCTGACCCCAAAAAACCCCCAAATTCTACCAAAAATTTCCAAAATTCTGCAATAAAAAACCCCCAAATTATACCCAAACAATTCCAAAATTCTGCACTAAAAAAACCCCAAATTCTACCCAAAAAATTCCAAAATTCTGACCCAAAAAAACCCCCAAATTCTACCCAAAATTACCAAAATTCTGACCCCAAAAAACCTCCAAATTCTACCAAAAATTTCCAAAATTCTGACCCAAAAAAACTCCCAAATTCTACCAAAAAATTCTAAAATTCTGACCCAAAAAAACCCCCAAATTCTACCAAAAAAATTCCAAAATTCTGCACTAAAAAAACCCCAAATTCTACCAAAAAATTCCAAAATTCTGCACTAAAAAACCCCCAAATTCTACCAAAAAATTCCAAAATTCTGACCCAACCCCCCCCAAAATTCTACCAAAAAATTCCAAAATTCTGACCCAAAAACCCCCAAATTCTACCCAAAAAATTCCAAAATTCTGCACTAAAAAACCCCCAAATTCTACCAAACAATTTCCAAAATTCTGCACTAAAAAAACTCCCAAATTCTACCAAAAAATTCCAAAATTCTGCACTAAAAAAACCCCAAATTCTACCAAAAAATTCCAAAATTCTGACCCAACCCCCCCCCAAAATTCTACCAAAAAATTCCAAAATTCTGACCCAAAAAACCCCAAATTCTACCCAAAAAATTCCAAAATTCTGACCCAAAAAAACCCCAAATTCTACCAAAAATTTCCAAAATTCTGCACTAAAAAAACTCCCAAATTCTACCAAAAAATTCCAAAATTCTGCACTAAAAAAACCCCAAATTCTACCCAAAAAATTCTAAAATTCTGACCCAAAAAAACCCCAAATTCTACCCAAAATTACCAAAATTCTGACCCAAAAAAACTCCAAATTCTACCAAAAATTTCCAAAATTCTGACCCAAAAAACCCCCCAAATTCTACCAAAAAATTTCCAAAATTCTGCACTAAAAAACCCCCCAAATTCTACCAAAAAATTCCAAAATTCTGCACTAAAAAACCCCCAAATTATACCCAAACAATTCCAAAATTCTGCACTAAAAAAACCCCAAATTCTACCAAAAAATTCCAAAATTCTGACCCAAAAAAAACCCCAAATTCTACCCAAAATTACCAAAATTCTGACCCCAAAAAACCTCCAAATTCTACCAAAAATTTCCAAAATTCTGACCCAAAAAAACTCCCAAATTCTACCAAAAAATTCTAAAATTCTGACCCAAAAAAACCCCCAAATTCTACCAAAAAAATTCCAAAATTCTGCACTAAAAAAACCCCAACTTCTACCAAAAAATTCCAAAATTCTGCACTAAAAAACCCCAAATTCTACCAAAAAATTCCAAAATTCTGACCCAACCCCCCCCCAAAATTCTACCAAAAAATTCCAAAATTCTGACCCAAAAACCCCCAAATTCTACCCAAAAAATTCCAAAATTCTGCACTAAAAAACCCCCAAATTCTACCAAACAATTTCCAAAATTCTGCACTAAAAAAACTCCCAAATTCTACCAAAAAATTCCAAAATTCTGCACTAAAAAAACCCCAAATTCTACCCAAAAAATTCCAAAATTCTGACCCCAAAAAAACCCCAAATTCTACCCAAACAATTCCAAAATTCTGACCCAAAAAACCCCCAAATTCTACCAAAAATTTCCAAAATTCTGCACTAAAAAAACTCCCAAATTCTACCAAAAAATTCCAAAATTCTGCACTAAAAAAACCCCAAATTCTACCCAAAAAATTCTAAAATTCTGACCCAAAAAAACCCCAAATTCTACCCAAAATTACCAAAATTCTGACCCAAAAAAACTCCAAATTCTACCAAAAATTTCCAAAATTCTGCACTAAAAAACCCCCCAAATTCTACCAAAAAAAATTCCAAAATTCTGCACTAAAAAAACCCCAAATTCTACCCAAAAATTTCCAAAATTCTGCACTAAAAAACCCCAAATTCTACCCAAAAATTTCCAAAATTCTGCACTAAAAAAACCCAAATTCTACCCAAAAAATTCCAAAATTCTGACCCAAAAAAAAACCCCAAATTCTACCCAAAATTACCAAAATTCTGACCCAAAAAAACTCCAAATTCTACCAAAAATTTCCAAAATTCTGACCCAAAAAACCCCCCAAATTCTACCAAAAAATTCCAAAATTCTGACCCAAAAAAACTCCCAAATTCTACCAAAATATTCCAAAATTCTGACCCAAAAAACCCCCAAATTCTACCCAAAAAATTCCAAAATTCTGACCCAAAAACCCCCGAAATTCTACCCAAAATTTCCAAAATTCTGCACTAAAAAAACCCCAAATTCTACCCAAAAAATTCCAAAATTCTGACCCAAAAAAACCCCCAAATTCTACCAAAAAAATTTCCAAAATTCTGCACTAAAAAACCCCAAATTCTACCCAAAAATTTCCAAAATTCTGCACTAAAAAAACCCACATTCTACCCAAAAAATTCCAAAATTCTGACCCAAAAAAACCCCCAAATTCTACCAAAAAAATTTCCAAAATTCTGCACTAAAAAACCCCAAATTCTACCCAAAAATTTCCAAAATTCTGCACTAAAAAAACCCAAATTCTACCCAAAAAATTCCAAAATTCTGACCCAAAAAAAACCCCAAATTCTACCCAAAATTACCAAAATTCTGACCCAAAAAAACTCCAAATTCTACCAAAAATTTCCAAAATTCTGACCCAAAAAAACTCCCAAATTCTACCAAAAAATTCTAAAATTCTGACCCAAAAAAACTCCCAAATTCTACCAAAAAATTCCAAAATTCTGCACTAAAAAAACCCCAAATTTTCTACCATAAAAACCCCAAATTCTGCCTCGAAAAAATCAAATTCTGCACAAAAAAAAGGCCCAAATTCTGCCCCAAAAAATCCAAAATTCCACCCAAACCCCCCCCCCCCCAAGTTCTTCACTAAAAAATCAGAAATTACGGAAAAATTCAAAATTTTGCAATTAAAAAACCCAAATTCGGCACAAATTCATCCAGTCCCTCCCATTTCCCTCCCAGTCTCTCCCAGTATATCCCAGTACGTCCCAGTCTATCCCAGTTTATCCCAATTTGATCCCAGTTCCCTCCCAGTCTCTCCCAGTCCGTCCCAGTCCCTCCCAGTCTATCCCAGTATATCCCAGTTTGATCCCAGTCCCTCCCAGTTTGATCGCAGTCCATTCGAGTCCCTCCCAGTCCCCTCCCAGTTCCCTCCCAGTTTGGTCCCAGTCTATCCCAGTTTGGTCCCAGTCCCTCCCAGTTTGTCCCAGTCCATCCCAGTCTATCCCAGTCCCCTCCCAGTCCCTCCCAGTTTGATCCCAGTCTATCCCAGTCCCTCCCAGTCTATCCCAGTCTCTCCCAGTCCCCTCCCAGTACATCCCAGTCTATCCCAGTCCCTCCCAGTTTGGTCCCAGTCTATCCCAGTCCCTCCCAGTCCATCCCAGTCCATCCCAGTCTATCCCAGTCCCTCCCAGTCCATCCCAGTCCCTCCCAGTTTGATCCCAGTCCCTCCCAGTCCATCCCAGTCCATCCCAGTCCCTCCCAGTTTGGTCCCAGTCTATCCCAGTCCATCCCAGTCTATCCCAGTCTCTCCCAGTCCCCTCCCAGTACATCCCAGTCTATCCCAGTCCCTCCCAGTTTGGTCCCAGTCCCTCCCAGTCCATCCCAGTCCCTCCCAGTCCATCCCAGTTCCATCACTCACCGCTCCGGCCGCTCTCAGGGCCCCTCCGGCGCCCATGGGTGCCCCCAGGGGGGGGGTGGGGGGGGGTCTCTGCAGTGGGGGAGGGGCGAGCAGCAGGGGCGGGGCGGGGGGGGCCCCCAGGGGAGGCCCCACCCCCACCATGGCCCCGGGGGGGGGGCGCAGGGCCAGGGGACCCCGGGGACCCGCTGGGGACACAAAGAGGGGAGGGGACAGGAGAGGACGGGGCGGGGTCACCAGAGGGGTCACGGGGACACCGCGGTGACAGCAGCGCCCTCCAATGTCCCCAAACGTCCCCAAACCGCCAAAAAATGGACCCGGAAATGCCCCCAAATCCTCCCAAATGTCACTCCAAAATTGTACCCGAAAATGGCCCCAAATCCCCCCAAGGTCACCCCAAAAACGTACCCGAAAATGGCCCCAAATCCCCCCAAAAATGTACCCGAAAATGGCCCCAAATCCCCCCAAAGTCACCCCAAAAATGTCCCCAAAAATGGCCCCAAATCCCCAAAAAATGTACCCGAAAATGGCCCCAAATCCCTTCAAAAAATGTACCTGAAAATGGCACCAAATCGCCAAAAAATGTACCCGAAAAAGGCCCCAAATCCCCCCAAAAATGTACCCGAAAATGTCCCCAAATCCCCAAAAAATGTACCCGAAAATGGCCCCAAATTCCCCCAAAGTCACCCCAAAAATGTACCCGAAAATGTCCCCAAATCCCCAAAAAATGTACCTGAAAATGGCCCCAAATCCCCCCAAAAATGTACCCGGAAATGGCCCCAAATCCCCCCACAAAGTCACCCCAAAAATGGCCCCAAATCCCCCCAAAGTCACCCCAAAAATGTCCCCGAAAATGTCCCCAAATCCCCAAAAAATGTACCCGAAAATGGCACCAAATCCCCTCAAATGTCACCCCAAAAATGTCCCCAAATCCCCCCAAAGTCACCCCAAAAATGTCCCCAAAAATGTCCCCAAACCCCCCCAAAGTCACCCCAAAAATGTACCCGAAAATGGCCCCAAATCCCCCCAAAAATGTCCCCAAAAATGTCCCCAAATCCCCCCAAATGTCACCCCAAAAATGTCCCAAAAAATGTCCCAAATGTCCCCAAACCCCCCCAAAGTCATCCCAAAAATGTCCCCGAAAATGTCCCCAAACCACCCTCTCTGTGCCCAATATCTCCAAACCCCCCAATGTCCCCAATCCCTTCAATGTCCCCAATGTCCCCCCAAAAATGTCCTCAATGTCCCCAACGCTCCCAAAAATGTCCCCAAAAATGTCCCCAAACCACCCAATGTCCCCAATGTCCCCAGTGTCCCCAACCCCCCCAATGTCCCCCCAAAAATGTCCCCAAACCCCTCAATGTTCCCAATGTCCCCAAACCCCCTGAAGTCCCCAAACCATAAAACGTCCCCAAAAATGTCCCCAAACCCCAATGTCCCCCAATGTCCCCAACCCCCTCAATGTCCCCCAATGTCCCCAATGTCCCCCAATGTCCCCAACCCCCTCAATGTCCCCAATGTCCCCAACCCCCACAATGTCCCCAATGTCCCCCAATGTCCCCCAATGTCCCCCAATGTCCCCAACCCCCTCAACGTCCCCCAATGTCCCCCAATGTCCCCTGGCTGTCCCCCAATGTCCCCAACCCCCACAATGTCCACAATATCCCCAACCCCCCAATGTCCCCAAATGTCCCCAGTGTCCCCGCGCCCCCTCGATGTCCCCAGATGTCCCCAAATGTCCCCAGTGTCCCCGTACCCGGTCTCTGCAGCACGTGTGGCACGAAGGCCGGGCGCAGGATCGGCGGCCGCTGCGGTGACACTGCTGGGGACAGAGGGGACATTGGGGACACTGGGGACAGCCAGGGGACATTGGGGACAGCGGGGACACTGGGGACATTGGGGGACAGCCAGGGAGAGCCAGGGGACATTGGGGACAGTGGGGACAGGCAGGGGACAGTGGGGGACACTGGGGTTGGGGACAGCCAGGGGACAGCAGTGACACTGCTGGGGACAGCGGGCTGGGGACACTGGGGACAGCAGGGGACAGCAGAGGACTTTGGGGACATCAGGAAACACCAGAGGACATTGGGGACAGCAGGGGACAGCCAGGGGACAGAGGGGACATTGGGGACATCAGGAAACACCAGGGGACACTGGGGACAGTGGGGACAGCAGTGACACTGCTGGGGACAGTGGGGACAGCAGTGACACCGCTGGAGACAGCCAGAGGACATTGGTGACACCGGGGGACATTGGGGACAGTGGTGACACCACTGGGGACAGCCAGGGGACATTGGGGACAGCAGGGGACAATGGGGACAGCAGTGACAGCCAGGGGACAGCAGGGGACAATGGGGACACTGAGGGGACAGCCAGGGGACAGCAGTGACACCACTGGGGACAGCTAGGGGACATTGGGGACAGCAGGGGACAATGGGGACAGCAGTGACAGCCAGGGGACAGCAGTGACACCGCTGGGGACAGCAGGGGACAATGGGGACACTGAGGGGACACTGAGGGGACACTGAGGGGACACTGCTGGCACTGACCTGGCCCCACGAAGGGCACCGGGGGTGTCCCCAAGGGGGGGACGGTGGCGGCGGCGGCGGCGCGAGCCTCGAGAGACTGCTGGACCTGGGGACAGCAAGGGGACACTGAGGGGACAATGGGGACAGCGAGGGGACACTGAGGGGACAGCCAGGGGACACTGGGGGATTGGGGACACTGAGGGGACAATGGGGACACTGAGGGGACAATGGGGACACTGGGGGGACAGTGGGGACACTGAGGGGACAGCGGGGGGACACTGTGGGGATTGGGGACAGTGGGGACACTGAGGGGACACTGGGGACAGTGGGGGATTGAGGATTTTGGGGACCTTGGGTGTGTTGGGGACATTGGGGTCACTAAGGGGACATTGAGGGGATTGGGGACATTGGGGACATTGGGGGGATTTGGGGGATCGGGGACATTGGGGGGACATTGGGGATATCAGGGGGACATCGGGGGGATTGGGGACATTGGGGATTTGGGGACAATGAGAGGACATTGGGAACATTGGTGACATGAGGGGGACATTGAGGGGACTTTGGGGACACTGAAAGGCCAGTGGGGACATTGACAGGGGTTGGGGACATTGGGGACACTGGGGACATTTGGGGGCACTGGGGACATCGGGAGCACATTGGGGACACTGAGGGGACATCGGGGACATTTGGGGACATTTGAGGACACTGGAGACATTTGGGGACACTGAGGGGACATTGGGGACACTGGGGACAGTTGGGGACAGTTTTGGGGACACACCTGCTGGTAGGTGTTGGTGGCGATGATCGGGCGCAGGACGGGGGGCGGGGCCAAAGGGTCCCCGGGGGCGGGGCCTGGAGCCCCCAGCACCTCCTGCTCAAACCTGCACCAGTACAGACCAGTAAGGACCAGTACGGACCAGTATAAGCTAGTATGGACCAGTATAAGCCAGTACAGACCAGTACAGACCGGTATAAATGGGTAGGAACTGGTATAAACCAGTAAAACCCGGTATGGACCAGTATAAACCAGTATAGACCAGTTTGGATCAGTAACAACCAGTACAAACCAATACGAACCAATACGAACCAGTATAAACCAGTATGGACCAATATAAACCAGTACGGACCACTATGGGCCAACATAAATCAGTAAGGACCAGTACAGACCAGTATGGATCCATATGAACTTGCCTGGACCAATACGGGCCAGTATAAACCAGTCTGGACCAGTCTGCACCAGTACAAACCAGTAAGGATCAGTATAGACCAGTATAAACCAGTACAAACCAATACGGGCCAAATGGACCGATATGGACCAGTAAAAACCAGTGTAAAACCAGTACGGACCAGTATGAACTAGTATAAACCAGCATGGACCAATACGGACCAGTAAAGACCAGTATGGTCTAGTATAAACTAATATAGATGAGTAAAGGCCGCTATAAACCAGTATAAAACCAGTATGGACCTGAACAGACCAGTAGAGACTGGTATGGACCAGTAGAAACCAGTATGGACCAGTATGGACCAATATGGACCGGTATGGATGAGTATGGACCAGTAGAAACCAGCACAGACCGGTATGGACTGGTATGGAAGAGTATGAACCAGTACAAACCAGCACAGACCAGTATGGACTGGTATGGAACAGTATGAACCAGTGCAAACCAGTACAGACCAGTATGAACCAGTATGTTCCAGCACAAGCCAGTATAAACCAGTAAGGACCAGTATGGACTGGTACGAACCAGTATAGACTTATATGGGCTGATACGGACCAATATAAACCAGTATAAACCAGTATAAACCAGTTCGGACTGGGGACCGCCCACTGACCTCCCAGTAACCCCCCCAGACCCTCCCAGTACCCCCAAACCCCGCCCCCGTTACCCCGGCAACGACAGGCCCCGCCCCTCCCTCCCTCAAGCCACGCCCGCGTTACCAAGCAACCTCTAGACCCCGCCCCTCTCTCCATCAAACCCCGCCCCCGTTGCCATGGCAGCGCTCAGACCACGCCCGTCTATTAAGCTCCGCCCCGTTACCATGGTACCCGCCAAGCCCCGCCCCCTCCCGTCCGCCATGACAGCCCCGCCGCTCCCTTTCCCTCACAGCGCCATCTCCGCCTCCATCTCCTTCAGCCGCTCCTCGCCGCTCTTCACCGAGGCCCCGCCGCCTCCCGCCACCGCTCCGGGCCCCGCCGCCACCACCGCGGCACCGGGTCCGGCTCCCGCCGCCATTCCCGGCCCCGCCGCTCCGGGAGCCGCCGCCGCCATGGCTGGAACCGCCACAGCCACTTCCGCCCGCCTGAGGGGCACTTCCGGCGCGGCGCAGTGACGTCACTCAGCGCGACAACACTTCCCCATTTTTAATAAACAAAGGCGGATTTGGGGCGAAATCACCGAAAAACGGACAAAAATGGCTGCGGAAGGGGCAGAAAGCGCTTTAATGGAGGCAGCGGAGGGCGGAGGCCGCGGGGGAGGCGGCGCTCAGCGCTTGAGCTCGCTGTAGATGTCCCCGCGCGCGCCCTGCAGCTCCTGGTAGTGCGAGTCCTGCTCCGGGGGGTGGGGCTTGGGCGGGGCTGTGGGGAAAGGAGGCGTGGTCAGAGTGGAGACACGCCTACTTTGATCGAAGCCACGCCCTCCGCCTGGTTGTGGTGGGGGTGATTATTGGTTGGCCACGGCCCCATTTGGGTTTTGGCTCCGCCTATTAATGGGTTTGGTCACGCCCCTGATTCATCCCATTTACTCCCAATGCTCCCAGTAACTTCCAATAAATTCCAGTAACCCCCAGTAACCCCCAGTGCCTTCCCAGTAACTCCCTGTGCCTCCCAGTGCTCCCAGTATCCCCCCAGTAATTCCCAGTAACCCCCAGTAACTCCCAGTGCCCTCCCAGTTCTCCCAGTAATGCCCCAGACCCTTCCCAGTGCTCCCAGTTCATTCCCAGTGCATTCCCAGTCCCTCCCAGTAATGCCCTGGAACCTTCCCAGTGCTCCCAGTAAGCCCCTGAAACCCCGCCCACTGTTCCCAGTGCCCTCCCAGTAACTCCCAGTGTACTCCCAGTAACCCACAAATGGCTCCTCCCCTTTGGCCACACCCACAATTTCTCCCTCCTTTTAAGCCACGCCCACATCAGCCCCTCCCTCTTTAGCCACCCCCCAAATGCCCTCGCCCCATTGGTCACGCCCACAAATGCTCCCTCCCCGTTGGCCACGCCCACAAACACCTCCTCCCCATTGCCCCGCCCACCTCTGTGGCCCCGCCCTGCCAGCCAATAGGCTCCGCCTGCGATCAGGAGCGTCAGGATGATGTCACCAACAACGAGCGCTGTGATTGGTCCAGGCCCCAGGAGGCACCCGGAACAATCTGGAAAAGGGAGGGGGAGGGGACACCTCGTGACCCCGCTGTGACCTTTGACTCCTCCCGTGACCCCGGGGTGGGGGAGGGGCCTCACCTCGCTCCGCCGTGGCCAATCCTGAGGCTGGGAATTAATGAAGGGGGTGGGGCTTGTGAGCCGCTCCCACTTTGGCCACACCCACAGATCCGGGAGGGGGAGGGGCCAAAGGGTGGGGGAGGGGCAAAATGGGAGGGGCAAAAGGGATGGGGGGGCAGAAATGGGTGGGGGAGGGGCTAAAGGGTGGGGGAGGAGCTAAAATGGTGGGAGAGGGGCAAAAGGGAGGGGGTGGGGGAAAATGGGTGGGGAGGGGCTTAATAATGTGGGAGGAGCTAAAATGGTGGGGGAGGGGCAAAAGGGAGGGGGTGGGGGAAGTTAGAAATGAATGTGGGAGGGGCTTAAAGGTGGGGCAGGGTTAAAAGTGGGAGAGTGGCAAAAATGGGAGGGGCTAAAGGGAGTGGTAGGGGCAAATACAGGTGGGGGAGGGGCTAAAGGGTGGGGGAGGGGCACCGTGGGAACTTCCGGGTGGGGGAGGGGTCTTCAAAGTGTAGGGGAGGGGCTTAGAGGGGTCCCTCGGGATGGGGGAGGGGCACAGGCGTCCCCAAGGAGTGGGGGAGGGGCTCGGGGGCTCCCCAGAGTGTGGGGGAGGGGCCGATCCCCCCCCATTTCTCCGCCATTCCCTTCCCCCACCCTGGCCCGGCCACTTCTGCTTTTGGAGGAGGGGCAAAGGGGGGGGGGCACAGGGGGTGGTGGAGGGGCAGAGAGGGTCCCTCGGGGTGGGGGAGGGGCTGGGGAGGGTCACAGGGTGGGGGAGGGGCCCTTGGGGTGGGGGAGGGGCCTCACCGAGCAGCAGCAGGACCAGGCCGAGGGTCCCCGGGGGGGCCATGGTGGCGGTGGGGGAAGGGAAAGGGGCGGGGCCTGGTGTGGCAACACAGGCCACGCCCCCTTTCTGCCCTCAGCGTCTGATTGGGCGGCACCGTGACCCCACCCAAAACTCCTGACCCCCTCGGTGCCCAAAACTTCCCCTTTTTGGGGTCCCTGCGGTGGCCACGCCCATTCCCAGCGAGCCCCGCCCATTCGCCAGCAAGTTCTGTGTTTAATAAGCTCCACCCCGCCTTTAAACCCCGCCCCCTTTTAAATGAGCGCGGGCCCTTTAAGGCTCCGTGGGCCGAGCCGCTAGAACCCCTTAAACCCCGCCCTCCTTGCTCTCTGATTGGCTGAATAAGAGGCGGACTTCCGGCGCGCCGATTGGCTCGGGTAGCGTGACTAAACCCGGAAGTTGCGCTCTGATTGGTTCGATTTGACGAGGCGGGAGTAAGACGGGAAAAAAAGGCGCTGATTGGTCCGCGCCTTGCCGGGGTGGGCGTGGCCTGAGCGCGCGCAAGGCAGGGCGGGAAAGGAGCGGCCTGAGGGGGCCCCGGGAGGGCGCGACCACTGCAGGTACGGGGGGGGGGGAAATTGGGGGGTCCGGAGGGGATTTGGGGATTCTTGAGGGAAACTGGGGGGTCCTGAGGGGATTTCGGGGAGTCCGGGGGGAATTTGGGGGGTTCTGGGGAGGGTTGGAGGGGTTTGGGGGGTCCTGAGGGGGTTTTGGGGGGCTCCTGTGAGGGTTTTGGGGGGTTTGGGAGGGACCATTGGGTGCGGGGGCGGGGGGGATTTGGGGGGTCCTGAAGGGCTTTGGGGGGTCCGTGGGAAATTTGGGGAGTCCGTAGGAAATTTGGGGTGGATTTGGGGGGTCCTGGGGGGGATTTTTGGGGTCCTGGGAGGGATTAGGGGGGGTTCTAGGGGAATTTGGGGTGTTCTGAGGTGGTCCGGGAGGATTTGGGGGGGGGTTCAGGGGTTCCTGTGGGGGTTTGGGGCGTCCTGAGGGGATTTGGGGGGCTCTGTTGGGGTTTGGAGGTGTCTGGAAGGGATTTGGGACGCCCGGGGTGGGGGTTGGGGGGCCTGGGGGGAATTTTGGGGGGTTTTGGTTGGGTTTGGGGGAGTTTTAGGGGGATCTGGGGGATCCCGAGGTGTTTTAGGGGGATTTTGGGGGGTCCCAAACCATTTGGGGGGGATTTTGGGAGTCCTGAAAGAATTTGGGGGGTCCTGGGGGGGATTTAGTGGAATTTTGGGTTATTTTGGGGGTATTTTGGGGGATCTGGAGAGAATTTGGGGGGATTTTGGGGGGAATTTGGGGGATCTGGAGAGAATTTGGGGGGTCCTGGGAGGAACCATGTGGGGTTTTGGGGGGGGGGGATTTTGGGCGTCTGAGGGGATTTGGGGGGTGTGGGAGGGACCATTTTGGGGTTTTGGGGGTTTCTGAGGGATTTTGGGGGTCTGAGGGGGAATCGGGGTTTGCTGAGTGAATTTCTGGGGTTCCCGGCTGGGATTTGGGGTCTCCCGAGTGGATTTTGGGCGACTCTGGGGGAAATTCAGGAGATTCCAGGTGGGATTTTGGGGTTCCCAGGTGGATTTTGGGCTCTCATGAGAAGATTTGGGGAGGTCCTAGGGTTTTCTGAGTGGATTTTGGGGTTTTCAGAGTGGATTTTGGGTGTCTTTAGGAGATCCCAGGTGGGATTTGGGATTTCTGAGTGGACTTTGGGTGATTCCAGGTGGAATTTGGGGGTTCCCAGGTGGGATTTTGGGGGTTCCCAGGTGGGTCCCGGGTGCTTTTGGCCAATCTCAGATGCATTTTGGGCTATCCCAGGTGGGATTTGAGCTCCCCAGGTGAAACTTTGGTCCATCCCGGGTGGGATTTCGGGGGTTCCCATGCGGATTTTGGGGTTCCCAGGTGGGTTCTGGGTGCCTTTGGTCGATCCCGGGTGGGATTTCGGGGGTTCCCATGCGGATTTTGGGGTTCCCAGGTGGGTTCTGGGTGCCTTTGGTCGATCCCGGGTGGGATTTCGGGGGTTCCCATGCGGATTTTGGGGTTCCCAGGTGGGTTCTGGGTGTCTTTGGTCGATCCCGGGTGGGATTTTGCCGTTTTCCGAGCGACTTTCAGCCGCTTTCATTCAGCCTTAAACGCGATTTCCCCCCTTCTTTTTCACGGTTCCGCCCCAAACTTGGCGAATTTCGTTCTTTTTCCTCTTTCCCCTCCCCAACCCCGAATTTTTTCTGCCCTTTCCAGGCCATGCCCCGCCCGCGCTGCAGCCGCTGCGCGCTGCCCTCGGTGCTGCTGCGCTCGCGCTCGCTGCTGCCCTTCTGCCGCCGCTGCTTCCTCAGCGCCTTCGAGGCCGAGGCCCTGCAGGCGCTGCTGCAGCCGGGGCCAGCGCTCCCGCCCCGAAATCCTGGGGTTTCGCCCCAAAATCCCGCGGTTTCGCCCCAAAATCCCGGGGTTTCACCTCAAAATCCTGGGGTTTCACCTCAAAATCCTGGGGTTTCGCCCCAAAATCCTGGGGTTTCGCCCCAAAATCCCGGGGTTTCACCTCAAAATCCCGGCGTTTCGCCCCAAAATCCCGGGGTTTCACCTCAAAATCCCGGCGTTTCGCCCCAAAATCCTGGCGTTTCACCCCAAAATCCCGGCCTTTCAACCCAAAATCCCAGCCTTTTGCCCCAAAATCCCGGGGTTTCACCCCAAAATCCCGGCCTTTCAACCCAAAATCCCGGCCTTTCAACCCAAAACCCCGGGGTTTCACCCCAAAATCCTGGGGTTTCACCCCAAAATCCTGGCCTTTCACCCCAAAATCCCGGGCTCCTGCCTCAAAGCCCAAAAAACCCCAGGGTTCCATGTCTAAAACCCGAAGTTTCACCCCAAAAACCCGAGGTTTCAGCCCAAAAATCCGAGGTTCCGTCTCAAAATCCTGGGGTTTCACCTCAAAATCCCGGGGTTTCACCCCAAAATCCCGAGGTTTCACCCCAAAATTCCGGCCTTTCGCCCCAAAAACCTGGGATTCCACCCCAAGACCTCCAAAATTCCGGGGTTTCGTCTCAAAATTCTGAGGTTCCACCCCAAAACCCTGGGCTTCCATCCCCAAACCCTCCAAACCCTGAGGTTTCACCCCAAAATTCTGCGCTTCCAGCCCAAAACCCGGGAATTTCTCCCCAAAACTCCAGAACCAGCCCTGAAAACGTGGGAATTTCACCCCAAAACCCGGGAATTTCACCCCTAAACCCGGGAATTTTTCCCCAAAACTCGGGAGTTTCCCCCCAAAACGCGGGAATATCACCCCAAAACCCGGGAATTTCACCCCAAAACTCCAGAACTGGCCCTGTAAACCCGGGAATTTCCCCCCAAAACGCGGGAATATCACCCCAAAACCCGGGAATTTCACCCCAAAACTCCAGAACTGGCCCTGTAAACCCGGGAATTTCTCCCCAAAACCCGGGAGTTTCACCCCAAAATTTGGGAATTTCTCCCCAAAACCCGGGAGTTTCACCCCAAAATTTGGGAATTTCGCCCCAAAACCCGGGAGTTTCGCCCCAAACCCCGGGAGTTTCGCCCCAAAACCCCCGGGAGTGCCGCCCCCGGCGCTGCTGGCCGTGTCCCCGGGCGGGGGACGCGGTGGCCGTGGCCGCCTCGGGCGGCAAGGACAGCACGGTCCTGGCTCACCTGCTGGCGCACCTGAACCTGCGGCGGCGCCTGGGGCTGCGCCTGGCGCTGCTGGGCGTGGACGAGGGCATCGAGGGCTACCGGGACCACGCCCTGGGCGTGCTCCGAGGCGTGGGGGCGGGGCTGCCCCTCCCCCTCCTGCTGGTCTCCCACCGGGAGCTCTTCGGGTGGGGCGTGGACGAGCTGGGCGCGGTCCTGGGCGGGCGCAGCCGCTGCACCGTGTGCGGGGTGTTCCGGAGACACGCGCTGGACAGGGCGGCCCGGGAGATGGGCGCCGACTGGATCGCCACTGGTGAGCACTGGGATATACTGGGAGGGACTGGGAGGGCCTTGGGAGGGACTGGGTTATACTGGGATGGACTGGGCGGGGCTGGACAGGGCGGCCCGGGAGATGGGCGCCGACTGGATCGCCACTGGTGAGCACTGGGATATACTGGGAGGGACTGGGAGGGCCTTGGGAGGGACTGGGTTATACTGGGATGGACTGGGAGGGGGTTGGGAGGGGCTGGGTTATACTGGGATGGACTGGGAGGGCGTTGGGAGGGACTGGGTTATACTGGGATGGACTGGGAGGGGCTGGAGAGGGCGGCCCGGGAGATGGGCGCCGACTGGATCGCCACTGGTGAGCACTGGGATATACTGGGAGGGACTGGGAGGGCCTTGGGAGGGACTGGGTTATACTGGGATGGACTGGGAGGGGGTTGGGAGGGGCTGGGTTATACTGGGATGGACTGGGAGGGGGCTAGGAATCACTGGGATGGACTGGGAGGGGCTGGAGAGGGCGGCCCGGGAGATGGGCGCGGACTGGATCGCCACTGGTGAGCACTGGGTTATACTGGGATATACTGGGAGGGCGTTGGGAGGGACTGGGTTATACTGGGATGGACTGGGAGGGCGTTGGGAGGGACTGGGTTATACTGGGATGGACTGGGAGGGCGTTGGGAGGGGCTGGGTTATACTGGGATGGACTGGGAGGGGCTGGACAGGGCGGCCCGGGAGATGGGCGCCGACTGGATCGCCACTGGTGAGCACTGGGTTATACTGGGAGGGCGTTGGGAGGGACTGGGTTATACTGGGATGGACTGGGAGGGACTGGGAGGGGGCTAGGAGTCACTGGGATGGGACTGGGAGGGGATTGGGACAGGTTAAAGGGGGACTGGTTTGTACTGGGAGGGACTGGGAGGGGGTTAAGAGTCACTGGGATGGACTGGGATGGACTGGGAAGGGGTTTGGAGTCATTGCTATGGACTGGTTTATACTGGGAGGGCACTGGGAGGGATTGAGTTATACTGGGAGGGGGTTAAGAGTCGCTGGGATGGACTGGGAGGGGCTGGGAGGGCATTGGGACAGGTTAAAGGGGGACTGGTTTGTACTGGGAGGGACTGGGAGGGGGTTGGGAGTCACTGGGATGTACTGGGAGGGGCTGGAGAGAGCAGCGTGGGAGATGGGAGCCGATACTGGTGAGCACTGGGTTATACTGGTTTGTACTGGGAGGGACTGGGAGGGGGTTCGGAGTCATTGCAATGGACTGGTTTATACTGGGAGGGCACTGGGAGGGACTGGGAGGGATTGGTTTGTACTGGGAGGGACTGGGAGAGCACTGGTCTTTACTGGGAGGTCACTGGTTTGTACTGGGCAGGTCACTGCTGGTCACTGGTAGTGACTGGTGGTCATTGGTGGTCACTCGTGGTCACTGGTGGTCACTCATGGTCATTGATGGTCATTGGTGGTCATTGGTGGTCACTCATGGTTACTGGTGGTCACTCATGGTCATTGGTGGTCACTGGTGGTCACTCGTGGTCACTGGTGGTCATTCGTGGTCATTGGTGGTCACCAGTGGTCACTCGTGGTCATTGGTGGTCACTGGTGGTCACTGGTGGTCATTGGTGGTCACTCATGGTCACTGACAGTCATTGGTGGTCACTTGTGGTCACTGGTCATTTGTGGTCACTTCTGGCCACTTCTGGTCATTGTTGGCCACTGATGGTCACTCACGGTCACTCGTGGTCATTGGTGGTCACTGGTGGTCATTGGTGGTCACTCATGGTCACTGACAGTCATTGGTGGTCACTCGTGGTCATTGGTGGTCACTTGTGGTCACTGGTCATTTGTGGTCACTTCTGGCCACTTCTGGTCATTGTTGGCCACTGGTGGTCACTCACGGTCACTCGTGGTCATTGTTGGTCACCAGTGGTCACTGGTGGTCATTGGTGGTCACTCATGGTCACTCATAGTCACTGGTGCTCCCTGGTGGTCACTGCCGGTCACTGCTGGTCACTTGTGGTTATTGGTGGCCACTTGTGGTCACTGCTGGTCACTGTTGGCCACTTCTGGTCACCACGGTGGTGGTCACTCGTGGTCACTGCTGGTCACTCATGGCCACCGGTGGTCACTGTTGGTCACTGCTGGTCCCTCCTGTCCCCAGGCCACAACGCCGATGACGTGGCCGAGACGGTGCTGATGAATTTCCTGCGCGGCGACGTGGCGCGGCTGCGGCGCGCGGCCAACGAGGCCACCATGGCCACCAACCTCAACATGGCCACCACCAACGTCACCACGGAGACCAACGGGGCCACCATGGCCACCAACCTCACCATGGCCACCACCAACGTCACCACGGAGACCAACGAGGCCACCATGGCCACCAACCTCACCATGGACACCAACGAGGCCACCCTGGCCACCAACCTCACCATGGAGACCAACGGAGCCACCAATGTCACCATGGAGACCAACGAGGCCACCCTGGCCACCAACGTCACCATGGCCACCACCAACGTCACCACGGACACCAACGAGGCCACCCTGGCCACCAACCTCACCATGGAGACCAACAGAGCCACCAACGTCACCGGTGGGGCCACCAACATCACCATGGAGACCAACGAGGCCACCATGGCCACCAACCTCACCATGGCCACCACCAACGTCACCATGGCCACCAACGGGGCCACCAACGGGGCCACCAACGTCACCACGGAGACCAACGGAGCCACCAACGTCACCGGTGGGGCCACCAACCTGACCATGGAGAAAAACGAGGCCACCATGGCCACCAACCTGACCATGGCCACCACCAAGGTCACCAACGTCACCAGTGGGGCCACCAATGTCACCATGGAGACCAACGAGGCCACCATGGCCACCAACGTCACCAATGGGGCCACCAAGGTCACCAACGAGGCCACCCCGGTCACCAATGAGGTCACTGTGGCCACCGATGAGGTCAACATGGCCACCAACAGGACGGTGGCCACCAATGAGGTCTCAGGGGCCACCAGCGAGGTCACTGTGGCCACCAATGAGGTCGGTGCAGCCAATGACAACAACGAGGTCACCGTGGCCACCAATGAGGTCTCAGGGGCCACCAACAAGAACCAAACAAAACCCAACGAGGACCCAAGGAAATTTGGTGAGAACTCAACGGAACCCAACGAGGAACCAACAAAACTCAACGAGAACTCAACAAAACACAACAGGAGCCCAATAAAATTCAACGAGGACCCAACGAAAATCAACCACAACCCAACAAAACTCAACGAGAGCTCAACGGAACCCGACGAGAACTCAACCAAACTCAACGTGAACCCATTAAAACCCAACAAGAACTCAACACAACTCAAAGAGAACCCAACGGAACCCAACGAGAACCCAACGGAACCCAAGAGGAACTCGACGAAACCCAACGACAACTCAACGAAACCCAACAAGAACCCAATGAAACTCAAAGACAACTCAACGAAACCCAACAAGAACCCAACGAAACCCAACAAGAACCCAACGCAACCCACCAACCCCGCCAAGAGCCCCAACGCGGCCGCCCCCTGGCCCACGGTGCCGCGGCTGAAGCCGCTGCGCCACGCGTCGCAGAAGGAGATCGTGCTCTACGCCCACTTCCTGGGGCTGCCCTACGCCAGCGCCGAGTGCCGCCACGCGCCGCTGGCGTTCCGCGGGCACCCGCGGGCGCTGCTGAAGGAGCTGGAGGCGGCGCGGCCGGCGGCGGTGGCGGCGCTGGCGCACTCGGGGCGGCGCCTGGCGCTGGGGGCGGCGCCGGGCGCGGGGGCGGCGCCGGGGGCGTGCGGGCGCTGCGGCGCCGCGGCCAGCGGGGAGCTGTGCATGGCCTGCGTCCTCCTGGCCGCGCTCGACAGAGGGAGGCCCAAGCTGGCGCTGGGCAAGAGAGGCGTCAGGGTGGCCAGAGACGGGGACGGGGGCGGTCATTGGGGTCATCAGGATGGACCTGGTGGGCTGTGGGGTGGTGGGCAAGGGGTTGGTGGTCATCAGGATGGGGTTGGTGGTCACCGGGATGGGGTTGGTGGTCACTGGGGTGAATGTGGGCAAGGGAGTTGTGGCTGCAGGGGTGGTGGTCAAGGGGGCAGTGGTCATTGGGAGGGTGGTCAAGGGGTTGGTGGCCACCAGGATGGGGTTGGTGGTCACTGGGAGGGTGATGGTCAGTGGGGTGATGGTCAGTGGGGTGATGGTCAGTGGGGTGGTGGTCAAGGGGGTTGTGGGTGTAGGGGTGGTGGTCAAGGGGGCAGTGGTCACCAGGATGGGGTTGGTGGTCACTGGGGTGGTGGTCAAGGGGGTTGTGGCTGCAGGACCGCTGGTCAAGCAGCCAGCGGTCACTTCAGGGCTGGTGAGGGGGAGTGTGGTGGCCACGGTGACCACCAGGGTTTTGGTGGCCCTGCTGTCCCTGTTGGTGACCCTGGTGTCCCTCAGAGGTTTGGTGGCCCTGATGGCCCTGGTGTCCATGGTGGTGGCCCTGGTGTTCCTCAAAGTTCTGGTGACCCTGGTGTCCATGGTGGTGTCCATGGTGGTGACCCTGGTGTCCATGGTGGTGTCCATGGTGTCCATGGTGTCCATGGTGTCCATGGTGGTGTCCATGGTGTCCATGGTGGCCCTGGTGTCCATGGTGGTGTCCATGGTGGTGACCCTGGTGGTGTCCATGGTGGTGACCCTGGTGACCCTGGTGTCCATGGTGGTGTCCATGGTGTCCATGGTGTCCATGGTGTCCATGGTGGTGGCCCTGGTGTCCATGGTGGTGGCCATGGTGGTGTCCATGGTGGTGTCCATGGTGTCCATGGTGTCCATGGTGGTGGCCCTGGTGGTGTCCATGGTGGTGACCCTGGTGACCCTGGTGTCCATGGTGGTGTCCATGGTGTCCATGGTGGTGTCCATGGTGGTGTCCATGGTGGTGACCCTGGTGTCCATGGTGTCCATGGTGGTGTCCATGGTGGTGTCCATGGTGTCCATGGTGTCCATGGTGGTGTCCATGGTGTCCATGGTGTCCATGGTGGTGTCCATGGTGTCCATGGTGGTGTCCATGGTGGTGTCCATGGTGGTGACCCTGGTGGTGTCCATGGTGGTGACCCTGGTGTCCATGGTGTCCATGGTGGTGTCCATGGTGGTGGCCATGGTGGTGTCCATGGTGGTGGCCCTGGTGTCCCCGTTGGTGTCCCCGGTGCCCGGCCGGTGGCCGCCCCGGTGGCCGTGGAGCTGCAGGGCCCAGGTGGTGTCCATGGTGTCCATGGTGGTGTCCATGGTGTCCATGGTGGTGTCCATGGTGGTGTCCATGGTGGTGTCCATGGTGGTGGCCCTGGTGTCCCCGTTGGTGTCCCCGGTGCCCGGCCGGTGGCCGCCCCGGTGGCCGTGGAGCTGCAGGGCCGGGCCGGGCGCTCGGAGCGGCGCCGCCTCAGCGCCTTCGGCCACGGCCGGAGAGACCCGGGGGGGACACGGGCGGGGCTGGGGGACATCTGGGACTTCTGAGGGGACACCTGGGGACACCTGGGGACACACCTGGGGACACCTGAGGGGACATCTGGGACTTCTGAGGGGACACCTGGGGACACACCTGGGGACACCTGGGACAGCTGGGAACATCTGGGACTTCTGAGGGGACACCTGGGGACACCTGAGGGGACATCTGGGGCTTCTGAGGGGACACCTGGGGACACCTGAGGGGACATCTGGGGCTTCTGAGGGGACACCTGGGACTTCTGAGGGGACACACCTGGGGACACACCTGGGGACACCTGGGACAGCTGGGAACATCTGGGACTTCTGAGGGGACACCTGGGGACACCTGAGGGGACATCTGGGGCTTCTGAGGGGACACCTGGGACTTCTGAGGGGACACACCTGGGGACAGCCCTGGGGACACACCTGGGGACACCTGGGGACACACCTGGGGACACCTGGGGACACACCTGGGGACACCTGGGACTTCTGAGGGGACACCTCTGGGGATATCCAAAATGCACCTGGGGACACCAACGGGGACACCTGGGGAAACCTGGGGACACCTGAGGGGACACCTGGGGGCATCTGGCACTTCTGAGGGGACACCTGGGACAGCTGGGACTTCTGAGGGGACACCTGGGGACATCCAAAATGCACCTGGGGACACCTGGGGGCATCTGGGACTTCTGAGGGCACACCTGGAGCGGACACACCTGGGGACACTTTGGGGACATCTGGGACTTCTGAGGGGACACCTGGGGACACTTCTGGGGTGATTTTTGGGGTCCCCTGGGGACGTTTTTGGGGACATTTTTGGGGTCCTGGGATCAATTTTTTGGGTCTTTGGGGACATTTTTGGGGTCTTTAGGGACATTTTGGGGGTCCCAGGTGACTTTTGGGAGATTTTTGGGGTCATTTTTTGGGTCCCTTGGGGACATTTTTGGGGATACTTTTGGGATCCTTTGGGGACATTTTGGGATATTTGAGGGCTTTTTGGGGTTCCTCGGGGACATTTTAGGGACATTTTGGGTCCTTGAAGGGACATGTTTGGGGACATTTTTGGGGTGATTTTTGGGACATTTTGGGGTCTCTGGGATCATTTGGGGTCCCTGGGGACATTTTTGGGGACATTTTTGTGGGTTTGGGGATTTTTTGGGGACATTTTCGGGACATTTTTTATTTTTTTGGGGACATTTTCGATGGTTTTGGGACATTTTGCGTCCCCGGGGCCGTCGAAGGGGGCGTGGCTAGCGGGGTTTATGCAAATGAGCTGCTGCTGTGGGGGGAGCCGTGTCTGTACAAACCAATAAAGCGCGATTAAATCATTAATTATGCAAATGAGGCGCGTTTGTCAGCGGGGGGCTCATTAAACAGCAGGGAGGGGGCGGGTGATTATGCAAATTAAGGGGGTATTTATGGAAATTAACAGGGCGGTTATGCAAATGAGGCGCGGCGAACGCGGAAGCGCGGCGGGGCTATGCAAGTGAGCGATATTCAAATGAGATATATGCAAATGAGCAATATGCAAATAACAATGTGGGGCGGATAAAAGGCGCGGCCTGATTTCCATATAAGGAGAGGAGTCAACCCTGCGGGCCAATCAGCGCGCGGGATGCAAATGAGGCCGCGGTGGCGAAGTGGGGGGGGCGCGAGGCGGGGCGGCGCGGGGCATGTGACGTCACTTCCGTCGCGCGGCGCGTGACGTCACGGCAGCAATGGCGGCGCCGCGGGTGTCGCTGGGGGCGCTGAAGGAGCCGCTGGGGCTGAGCCGGGGCCTGCAGTGGGTGAGGGACTGGGGGATACTGGGGGATACTGGTTTGTACTGGTTTGTACTGGTTTGGACTGGGATGGACTGGTTTGTACTGGGATGGACTGGTTTGTACTGGTTTGGACTGGGATGGACTGGGAACGGGACTGGGAGGGGATCGGGGGGTGCTGGGATGAACTGGGGGGAACTGGGAGCCGAACTGGGAGGGAACTGGGGCCGGTTTGGGGCTACTGGTTTGTACTGGTTTGTACTGGGATGGACTGGGAGGGGACTGGGATCGGAACTGGGATTGGAACTGGGACAAACTGGGAGCGACTGGGAGGGGATCGGGGGGTGCTGGGATGAACTGGGAGCGACTGGGAGCCGAACTGGGAGGGGACTGGGGCGGATCGGGGGAGATTTGGGGTTACTGGTTTGTACTGGTTTGTACTGGTTTGGGGCTTGGGGTTACTGGGAGGGAACTGGGAAAGGATTGGGAGGGACTGGGACAGACTGGGAGGGACTGGGAGGGGTCTGGGCGTGACCGGGATCCAAACTGGGGGAACTGGGAAGGGACTGGGAGGGAATTGGATGAAAATTTTGGGGATTTTTGGGAATTTTGGGGTTGGATTTTGTTTAGTTATTATTATTATTATTATTATTATTATTATTATTATTATTATTATTATTATTATTATTATTATTATTATTATCCCAATTCTTGTTGCATTTTCCCCAATTTCCCCATTTTTTACCAAATTTTAGAGCCAAAAATTCGAAATTTTCCCAAGCTTTCCTGAATTTTCCCTTTTTTTTTGTAACCAAATTTTGCCCTTAAAAATTTCAAATTTCCCCGATTTTTCCCATTTTTACAAAATTTTGCCCCCCAAAATTCCATATTTGTCTAAGTTTTCCAAATTTTCCCAATTTTTACCATATCTTGTTCTCAATAACCCCAAATTTTCCCAAATTCCCCAGTTTTTAACCCAATTTTGCCCTTAAAAATCCCACAAAAAAAAAAATTCCCAAAACTTCCCCATTTTTAACCAAATTTCCATCCAAAAAAATCCCCAATTTTCCCAAAATTATCATCTCAAAAATCCCAAATTTTCCCAAATTTCCCAGTTTTTCCCCATTTTCTGTTGGATTTTCCCCATTTCTACACAAATTTTGTGCTCAAAAATCCAAAATTTTCCCCCAAATTTTCCCATTTTTTACCAAATCTTGACTTCAAAAATCCCAGATTTTCCCTATTTTTACCAAATTTTTACCTCAAAAATACCAAATTTCCCCTAAATTTTCCCCAAATTTCCCCGTTTTTATCCAAATCTTGGCCTCAAAAATCTCAATTTCCCCAAATTTTCCCCTTTTTAACAAAATTTTAACCTAAAAAATCCTAAATTTTCCTGAAATTCTCCCATTTTCATCCAAATCTTGACCTTAAAAATCCCAAATTTCACCAAACTTTTCCCATTTTAACCAAATTTTCCCTTCCAAAATCCCAGTTTTCCCCCCAAATTTTTACCGTTTTTCCCCCAAATTTTGACCTCAAAACTCCCAAATGTTCCCAATTTCCCCAAATGTTCCCAATTTCCCCCAAATTTTGCCTCCCAAAATCCCAAATTTTCAGCTCAAAAATCCCAAATTCTCCTAAAATTTTCCCGAAATTTCCCCATTCTTATCCAAATCTTGGCCTCAAAAATCTCAATTTCCCCAAATTTTCCCATTTTTAACAAAATTTTGCCCTAAAAAATCCTGAATTCTCCCAAAATTTTCCCAAAATTCCCCATTTTCCTCCAAATCTTGACCTCAAAAATCCCAAATTTCCCCAAACTGTTTCCATTTTAACCAAATTTTCACTTCCAGTGAAATCCCAGTTTTTCCCCCAAATTTTTACCGTTTTTCCCCCAAATTTTGACCTCAAAACCCCCAAATTTTCCCAATTTCCCCCAAATTTTGCCCCCCAAAATCCAAAATTTTCCCCAAATTTTCATCTCAAAAATCCCGAATTTCCCCAAAATTTCCCCAAATTTCCCCATTTTCCTCCAAATCTTGACCTCAAAAATCCCAAATTTTCCCAAACTTTTTCCATTTTAACCAAATTTTCCCTTCCAAAATCCCAGTTTTTCCCCCAAATTTTTACCGTTTTCCCCCAAATTTTGACCTCAAAAGCCCCAAATTTTCCCAAAAATCCCAAATTCTCCTAAAGTTTCCCCAAATTTCCCCGAGGTTTTTCCTTTCCTTTTATTCCCCCCGAAATCCCGAATTTCAATTTTTTTCCCTTTTTTTCCCCAAAATCCCCGCTTTTCCCCCCAGTTTTTCTCCATCTTCGCCTTCGCCACCTGCGGCGGCTTCGAGGGCTCCGTCACCGTCAGGGTCACCTGCCCAGGTGGGGACAACGGCACCGAGGCGCGGGTGACGAACGTGACGGCCGCCTACGGGTACCCCTTCAGGTGAGCGGGGACACCTGGGGACAGGTGAGGGACACTTGGGACATTGGGGACACACCTGGGGACACCTGGGGACAGGTGAGGGACATTGGGGACACACCTGGGGACACACCTGGGGACAGGTGACAAACATGACGGCCGCCTACGGGTACCCCTTCAGGTGAGCGGGGACACCTGGGGACACCTGGGGACAGGTGAGGGACATTGGGGACACACCTGGGGACATTGGGGACACACCTGGGACAGGTGAGGGACAGTGGGGACACACCTGGGGACACACCTGGGACAGGTGAGGGACACACCTGGGGACAGCTGGGACAGGTGAGGGACAGGTGAGACACCTGGGGACACTTGGAACATTGGGGACACCTGGGACACACCTGGGGACACACCTGGGACAGGTGACGAACGTGACGGCCGCCTACGGGTACCCCTTCAGGTGAGCGGGGACACACCTGGGACAGGTGAGGGACACACCTGGGGACACCTGGGGACATTGGGGACACACCTGGGGACAGGTGAGGGACACACCCGGGACACCTGGGGACACCTAGGGACAGGTGAGGGACACACCTGGGGACAGCTGGGACAGGTGAGGGACATTGGGGACACACCTGGGGACAGGTGAGGGACACACCTGGGGACAGCTGGGGACAGGTGACGAACATGACGGCCGCCTACGGGTACCCCTTCAGGTGAGCGGGGACACCTGGGGACACCTGGGGACAGGTGAGGGACACCTGGAGACAGCTGGGGACATTGGGGACACCTGGGGCAGGTGAGGGACACACCTGGGGACATTGGGGACACCTGGGGCAGGTGAGGGACACCTGGGGACAGCTGGGGACATTGGGGACACACCTGGGGACACCTGGGACAGGTGAGGGACACACCTGGGGACAGCTGGGGACATTGGGGACACCTGGGGCAGGTGAGGGACACCTGGGGACATTGGGGACACCTGGGGCAGGTGAGGGACACACCTGGGGACAGCTGGGACAGGTGAGGGACAGGTGAGACACCTGGGGACACTTGGAACATTGGGGACACTTGGGACACACCTGGGGACACACCTGGGACAGGTGACGAACGTGACGGCCGCCTACGGGTACCCCTTCAGGTGAGCGGGGACACACCTGGGGACACCTGGGACACACCCGGGGACATTGGGGACACCTGGGACACACCTGAGACACCCGGGGACAGGTGGGGACACCTGGGACAGGTGAGGGACACACCTGGGGACATTGGGGACACCTGGGGCAGGTGAGGGACAGGTGAGGGACACTTGGGACAGGTGAGGGACACTTGGGACACACCTGGGACAGGTGAGGGACATGGGGACACTTGGGGACAGCTGGGACACACCTGGGGACACCTGGGGGACACCTGGGACACACCCGGGGACATTGGGGACACACCTGGGGACACCTGGACAGGTGAGATGAGTGAGGGACACACCTGGGACAGGTGAGGGACACCTGGGACACACCTGGGGACACCTGGGGATGCTTGGACAGGTGAGATGGGTGGGACAGGTGAGGGACACACCTGGGGACACTTGGGACACACCTGCACCTTCTGAAGGTGCAGAACGTTCCAAAGTTGTCCCAGGTGTGCCCAGTCCCTCCCAGGTGTCCCCAGGTGTGTCCAGATGACCCCAAGTGTGCTCAGGTGACCCTCAGGTGATCCCAGGTGTGCTCAGGTGACCCCAGGTGTGCTCAGGTGACTCCAGGTGACCCCAGGTGTCCCTCAGGTGACCTTAGATCCCTCTGAGGTGATCTTCAGGTCCCTCTCAGCTGTGCTCAGGTGACCCCAGGTGACCTTAGATCCCCCTCAGATGACCCCAGGTGTGCTCAGTCCCTCCCAGGTGTCCCCAGGTGTGCTCAGGTGACCCTCAGGTGATTTCAGGTGTGCCCAGGTGACCCTCAGGTCCCTCTCAGGTGTGCTCAGGTGACCTCCAGGTGATTCCAGGTGACCCTCAGATGACCCCAGGTCCCTCTCAGGTGACCCCAGGTGATTCCAGGTGACCCCAGATGATTCCAGCTGTGCCCAGGTGTGCTCAGGTGACCCTCAGGCGACTCCAGGTGACTCCAGCTGTGCCCAGGTGATTCCAGCTGTGCCCAGGTGTTCCTCTCCTCCCCACAGGTTGAACCAGGCCGTGTTCCAGCCCTCCCTGACTCACCTGTGCAACCACACCTGGCCCCACGACGTTCACCTGGTCGGGGATTTCTCCTCGGCCTCCAGGTTCTTCGTGGGCGTGGCCGTGGGCGCCTTCCTCTACAGCCTGGGGGCGCTGGGGCTGTACCTGGGCTACCTGCACCTGTACAGGTGCGCGGGGTCGCGCCTGCCCCTCCTGGTGAGTGAGATTCACCTGCACAGGTGGGGTTTGGGAACTCAGAACCAGTGGGCCCAGGTGGGCTCAGGTGGGATTGACCTGTTCAGGTGTGCCCAGGTGGGGTTTGGGAACTCAGAACCAGTGGGCCCAGGTGGGCTCAGGTGGGGTTCACCTGCTCAGGTGGGGTTTAGGAACTCAATTCAGGTGTGCCCAGGTGAGCTCAGGTGGGATTGACCTGCTCAGGTGTGTCCAGGTGGGGTTTGGGAACTCAGAACCAGTGGGCCCAGGTGGGGTTCGGGAGCTCAGAACAGGTGGGCTCAGGTGTGCTCAGGTGGGGTTTGGGAACCCAATCCAGGTCAGTTCAGGTGTGCTCAGGTGGGGTTGACCTGCTCAGGTGAGCTCAGGTGTGTCCAGGTGGGGTTTGGGAGCTCAGAACAGGTGGGCCCACGTGGGCTCAGGTGTGTCCAGGTGGGGTTTGGGAACTCCATTCAGGTGAGCTCAGGTGGGACTTACCTGCTCAGGTGTGCTCAGGTGGGGTTTAGGAACTGAATTCAGGTGAGCTCAGGTGGGATTTAGGAACTCACCTGTACAGGGGTGCTCAGGTGAGCTCAGGTGGGGTTTAGGAACTCACCTGTACAGGGGTGCTCAGGTGTGCTCAGGTGGGGTTTAGGAACTCACCTGTACAGGGGTGCTCAGGTGTGCTCAGGTGGGGTTTGGGGACTCAATTCAGCTTGGTTTGGGTGGGATTGACCCGCTCAGGTGTGACCAGGTGGGGTTTAGGAACTCAGAACAGGTGGGCTCAGGTGGGCCCAGGTGAGCTCAGGTGGGATTTGGGAACCCAATCCAGGTCAGTTCAGGTGTGCTCAGGTGGGGTTGACCTGCTCAGGTGAGCTCAGGTGTGCTCAGGTGGGGTTTGGGAGCTCAGGTTTGTCCAGGTGTGCTCAGGTGGGATTTAGGAGCTCAGTCCAGGTGAGCTCAGGTGTGTCCAGGTGGGATTTGGGAGCTCAGGTGTGCCCAGGTGGGCTCAGGTGGGATTTAGGAGCTCAGTCCAGGTGGGCTCAGGTGGGATTTGGGAGTTCAGGTGTGTCCATGTGGGATTTAGGAACTCACCTGTACATGTGGGCTCAGGTGGGGTTTGGGAGCTCAGGTGTGCCCAGGTGGGTGCAGGTGGGATTTGGGAGCTCAGTTCAGGTGAGCTCAGGTGTGTCCAGGTGTGCCCATGTGGGATTTAGGAACTCACCTGTACATGTGGGCTCAGGTGGGATTTAGGAGCTCAGGTGGGCTCAGGTGTGCTCAGGTGGGATTTAGGAACTCACCTGTACATGTGGGCTCAGGTGGGGTTTGGGAGCTCAGTCCAGGTGTGCTCAGGTGGGATTTAGGAACTCAATTCAGGTGGGCTCAGGTGGGATTTTTGGGCTTCCCCAGTGGGAATTCCAATGGAAATGTGACAAAATTGTGACGGAATTTTGGGAATTTCGATGGAATTTCGATGGAATTTTGGGAATTTCGATGGAATTTTGGGGAATTTCGATGGAATTTTGGGAGGATTTTGGTGGAATTTTTACGAATTTCGACGGAATTCTGCGGATTTTAAGACAAAATTCGGGGGAATTTTGACAGAATTTGGGCAATTCTGAGGAAATTTCGGTGGGGTTTTGATGAAATTCGGGGATTTTTATGAAATTATGGGGAACTTGGGGATTTTTAGGGGATTTCTGAGGGACTTTTGATGAAATTTGGGAAAACTGTGATGAAATTTGGGGGGATTTTGATGGAATTTCGGGAACTTTAGCCAGGATTTTTTTTTCTGAATTTTAATGGAATTTAGGGGAATTTTTTGGGGGGATTTTTTTTTTTTTTATTTTTAGGAATTTCCTATGAAATTTGGGCAACTCTGAGAAAATTTTGGAGAATTTTGACGGAATTTCGACAAAATTTTGACAGAATTTGAGGATTTTGATGGAATTTTTGAAGGAACTTTCAATTAAATTTGGGAGAATTTTGATGGAATTTTTAGGAATTTTGGGGGGGATTTTGATGGAATTTTTAGGAATTCAGGAGAATTTTTCCCCAAATTTCCAAATTTTGGTGCAAACTTTGCCGTTCCCGGGGGGAATTTTGGGGTTCCCGATGGAATTTTGGGGTTCCCGATGGAATTTTGGTCGATTTTGGGGGGTTTAACCCTTTGTGCCCCTTCTCTCTCTCTCTGCTGCCTCTGAAGGACCCCAGGTAAGTCCTGACCCCAAAATTCCCATTTTTTCCCTCAAAATTCCCATTTTTCCTCTTAAAATCCCCATTTTCCCCTCAAACTTTCCCTTTTTCCCCCTAAAATTCTTTTTTTTTCCCCAAAAAATCTCCCATTTTCTCCCCAAAATCCTCATTCTTCCACAAGAATTCCCATTTTTCACCCCAAAATTCCCATTTCCCCTCCAAAATTCACATTTTTCCCTCCAATTCCCGTTTTTCTCCCCAAAATTCCCATTTTCCTCTCAAAACTCTGCAGGAATTTGGGGACCCTCCCCACTTTTTTCCTCCCCCAAGTTTTTATGGATTTTTTTACCTTTTTATCCCAATTTTTTTTCCTTTTTTTTCCCAGTTTTTTGTCTCTTTCACTCCTTTTATATTTTTCTCTTTTTCCCCTTTTTTTCCCCTCCATTTTTGGGTCATTTTCCTGCATTTTTAGATCATTTCTTGTCCATTTTTGGGTCATTTTTGTGCTATTTTTAGGTCATTTTCCTGCTATTTTTGGGCCACTTTTGTGCCATTTCTTTTCCATTTTTAGGCCATTTTGGGGCCACTTTTGGGCCATTTTCTCTCTGTTTTTTCACCTTTTATGGCCATTTTTCCTCCATTTTTGTGCCATTTTTAATCCATTTTTTCTCCCTTTTTTGTGCCATTTTTAATCAATTTTTGTGTCATTTTCCTCCATTATTGAGCCATTTTTTGCAATTTTTGAGCCATTTTTTAAT
Source organism: Molothrus aeneus (assembly GCF_037042795.1). Lineage (NCBI taxonomy): Eukaryota > Metazoa > Chordata > Aves > Passeriformes > Icteridae > Molothrus > Molothrus aeneus. The sequence goes on along the minus strand of NW_027098964.1, from coordinate 768,662 downwards.
CCTTTTTTGGGCCATTTTTTCTTTATTTTTGGGCCATTTTTTCTCCATTTTTGGGCCATTTTTTGCCATTTTTGAGCCATTTTTTAATCCTTTTTTTTGGGCCATTTTCACTCGGTTTTTGGGCGATTTCTTCTCTATTTTTGGGTTATTTTCCTTTTATTTTTGGGTCATTTTGTGCCATTTTTTCTCCATTTTTTGGCCACTTTTTCTCCATTTTTGGGTCATTTTCTCTCTCATTTTTGAGTTGTTTTCCCGCCATTTTTGGGTTATTTTCTAACCATTTTTGGCTCATTTCTTATCCATTTTTAGACCATTTTTAGGACATTTTACTCCATTTTTGAGCCATTTTCTGGCATTTTTCACTCAATTTTTGGGCCATTTTTTTCCTTTTTTTTTAGAGCATTTTCCCCATTTTTGGGTCATTTTCCCACCATTTCTTCTTCTTTTCTATCAACTTTTGGGTCATTTTCTCTCCATTTTTGGGCCATTTCTCTGCATTTTTGTGCCCTTTTTTTTTTTTCCATTTTTGGGTCATTTTCCCACCATTTTTTCTTTTTTTCTCTCCATTTTTGGGTCATTTTTTCTCCATTTTTGGGTCATTTTCTCTCTTATTTTTGAGTTGTTTTTTGGGTTTTTTTTGCATTTTTCCACCATTTTTGGGTCATTTTCTCTCTATTTCTGGGCCATTTTTTTCTCTCATTTTGGGTCATTTTCTCTCCATTTTGGGGTCATTTTCTCTCCATTTTTCTGCCATTTTTTCTCCATTTTTTGGCCATTTTGCGCCATTTCTGGGTCATTTTCTCTCCATTTTTGGGTCATTTTTTCTCCATTTTTGGGTCATTTTTTCTCCATTTATGTGTCATTTTCTCTCTTATTTTTGAGTTGTTTTCCCCCCATTTTTGGGTCATTTTCTGACCATTTTTGGCTCATTTCTTATCCATTTTTACACCATTTTTAAGGCATTTCTTATCCATTTTCCCCCTCAATTCCTGTGCCCCGCCCTCATTTTCCCCTCCCCCTGCTCCTCCTCCATTTTCGCCTCCTTTCCCCCTCATTTTTTCCCCTTTTTCCCCCCATTTTTCCCAGATTTTTGGGGGTTTTTTTGCGTTTTTTTGTGGTTTTTTCCCGTTTTTTCCCGTTTTCCTGACTTTTCTCCCCGTTTCCGTGCCCAGGACCTGCTCTTCTCGTGCCTCGGTGCCGCTCTCTGGCTCGGCGCCTCCTCGGCCTGGGCCCAGGGCCTGCGCCACGTGCGGGCGGCCGTGACCGCGCCCCTCCCCCACTGCCCCTCCCCCACCGTCACCTGCGATCCCGCCGCGGCCACGCCCATGGGGGGGCTGGGGGCGTCCGTGGTGAGAAACAATGGGGGGAAACTGAGGCACGGAGGGGCGGGGCAAGGGGCGGGGCTGGGGGCGTCCGTGGTGAGAAATTGGGGGGAAACTGAGGCACGGGGGGGCGGGGCAAGGGGTGGGGCTGGGGGAATCCGTGGTGAGAAACGGGGGGAAACTGAGGCACGGAGGGGCGGGGCTGGGGGCCTCCGTGGTGAGAAACAATGGGGGAAACTGAGGCACGGGGGGGGGCGGGGCAAGGGGCGGGGCCATGGCCATGATGGGGCTGGGGTAATCTGTGGTGAGAAATGGGGGAAACTGAGGCACGGAGGGGGCGGGGCAAGGGGCGGGGCTGGGGGAATCTGTGGTGAGAAACGGGGGGAAACTGAGGCACGGGGGGGCGGGGCTGGGGGCCTCCGTGGTGAGAAACAATGGGGGGAAACTGAGGCACGGGGGGGCGGGGCAAGGGGCGGGGCTGGGGGCGTCGGTGGTGAGAAGCAATGGGAGAAACTGAGGCACGGAGGGGGCGGGGCCATGGTCATGGGCGGGGCTGGGCTGGGGGCCTCCATGGTGAGAAATGGGGGAAACTGAGGCACAGAGGGGGCGGGGCCACAGCCACGGGGGGGCTGGGGGCGTCCGTGGTGAGAAACGGGGGGAAACTGAGGCACAGAGGGGGAAACTGAGGCACGATGGGGGGGTGGGAGGGGATTTGGGGGGGAAATCAAGCAGGGAAACTGAGGCACGGATGGGGGAGGGGATTTTGGGGGAAATCGAGTGGGGGAAACTGAGGCACGGGGTGGGGGAGGGGCTTTAAAGGGATCATGGGGGAAACTGAGGCAGGGGCGGGGGAGGGGAATCGGCCATTTTGGGCCACACCCAGACCACGTTGGGGGCGGGGCTTGGATGGAGACAGTGGGTGGGGGGAGGGGCTTGGAAGCCTGGCCCCGCCCCCACCCCGCGTCTCTTCCAGGCCTTCGGGTTCCTCAATCTCCTGCTCTGGGCCGGCGGCTCCTGGTTCGTCTACAAGGAGACCCCTCTGCACCGCCCGGCCCCGCCCCCTGACCCTGCCCCCATGTGACCCCGCCCCTCCCCCACACTTTTCTAGCTGTGCCGATTTGGGGGGCGGGGCTGAAACTTGGGGGGCGGGGCCGGGCGTTGGGGGAGGGGCTTTGTGCGCTGAGCTCTGGGGGCGGGGGAGGGGAAGGGTGGGGGAGGGGTGGGTGGGGCTGAGCGTTGGGTGGGCGACGGTGACACCTTGGAGGGCCTTGGGTTGACCTTTGGGTGACCTCGCTTGGCCTTCGGTGGGTGTGGTCTTGACCTTGGCTTGGCCTTGGGTTGGCCTTGGGTTGGTTGGGCTTGGCCTTGGGTTGGCCTTGGGTTGGGCTTGACCTTGGGTTGGTTTTTGGGTTGGTCTTGGCCATGGGCTGATCTTGACTTAGGGTTGATCTTCAGTTTGGGTTGGTCCTGACTTTAGGTTGGTCTTGACTTTGGGTTGCTGTTGACCATTTGTTAGTCTTGACTTTGGGTTGGTCTTGACTTTGTTGGTTTTGACTTCAGGTTGGTCTTGACCTTGGCTTGGTGTTGACTTTAGGTTGGTCTTTGGTTTGGTCTTGGCCATTGGTTGGTCTTGACTTTGGGTTGGCTTTGACTTTGGGCTGGTCTTGACTCTGGGTTCGTTGGTCTTGGCCATGGTTGGGTCTTAACTTGGGCTTGATCTTAATCATGAGTTGGTCTTGGCCTTGGTTGGTCTTGGCCTTGGGTTGGTCTTGGCCTTGGGTTGATGGATCCTGACCTTGAGTTGGTCTTGACTTTGGGCTGGTCTTGGCCATGGGTTGGTTGGTCTTGACTTTGGGTTGGTTGGTCTTGGCCCTGGGTTTGGTCTTGAGCTTGAGTTGGTCTTGACTTTAGGTTGGTCTTGACCATTGGTCAGTCTCAGCTTGACCATTGGTCGGTTGACCTTGACTGGGCGTGGCCTTGACCTGGGCTGACCATCAGTGGAGGTGACCGTTGGGTTGGCCTTGGTTTCGTTAACGGTTAATTGGGCCGACCATTGGGTTGGTCTTGACTTTGACCATCGATTGTCCGGTCTTGACTCGCGTTGGTCGTTGGGTTGAGTTTTGCTGACCATTGCTTGGGTTGACCAAGGGTTGGGTTGAGTTGATCTTGAGTTTGGCTTTTGATTGAGTTGGGTTGGGTTGGGTTGGGTTGACTTTGGGTTGGGTTGGGTTGGGTTGAGTTGATTTTGGGGTGGGTTGGGTTGAGTTGACCTTGGCTGACCTTGAGTTGGATTTGGTCGACCTTGACTTGAATCGGGATCAGTTGACGTTGAGTTGGGTTGGGTTGGCCTTGGGTTGGGTTGGGTTGACTTGGGTTGACCTTTGGGTTGGGTTGACCTTGGGTTGGGTGGACCTTGGATGACCTTGGCTTGAGTTGGGTTGGGTTTGGTTGACGTTGGTTGACCTTGGGTTGGGTTTGGTTGATTTTGGGTTGAGTTGGGTTGACCTTGGTTGACCTTGGGTTGGGTTTGGTTGATTTTGGGGTTGGTTGGGTTGACCTTGGGTTGGGTTTGGTTGATGTTGGGTTGGGTAGGGTTGGGTTGACCTTGGTTGACCTTGGGTTGGGTTTGGTTGATTTTGGGTTGGGTTGGGTTGACCTTGACCTTGGTTGACCTTGGTTGACCTTGGGTTGGGTTTGGTTGACCTTGGTTGACCATTGGTTGGGTTTGGTTGATTTTGGGTTGAGTTGGGTTGACCTTGGGTTGAGTTGGGTTGACCTTGGTTGACCTTGGGTTGGGTTTGGTTGATTTTGGGGTTGGTTGGGTTGACCATTGGTTGGGTTTGGTTGATTTTGGGTTGGGTTGGGTTGACCTTGTCTGACCTTTGCTTGACCCCGCTCGGGATTCGCGGCCCCTGATTGGCCCCACCCCCTCTGCCCTCCTCCCATTGGCTCCTCCCCTTGGTGGGCGTGGCCAAACACTCCGGGCTCTCCTCCCCTCCCCCCCCCGCTCCGCAAGTGCCTCAATAAACGAAATTCTGGGAAAAAGCCCCAAAATCGACGCCGGGAGCGGGGGAGGGGCCACGCCCGCCCCTCCCCCGCCCAGGGGACCCTTGGGGACATCGCGGGGGGGGAGGGGAGGGGGGGCTGGGGACACCAGAGATGGACCCGAGGCCGCGTTTGCCCCAAATTTATTGATTCTGAGCCCAAATCCGCGTCCCCTCCGTCACCGCCCGGGGGTGGCCCAAGGTGGCCTTGGTGACACCGAGATGGCACCAAGAGGGCACCAAGGTGGCCTTGGTGACACCAAGGTGGCCCAGGTGTGCCCCAGGTCCCATCACCGTGTCCCTTGTCCCACCCTGTGCTGGCCCAGCTCCGTGTGCCCACCACGTCCCCAGAGCGTCCCCGTGCCACCACCGTGTGTCCCTGTGATGTCCCCAAGGTGTCCCCAAGGTGTCCCCAGGTCAGTTCCTGTCCATGGTGTCCAGGATCCACGGGATGAACCTGCAGACCCTGGTGTGACCCATCCCCGTGTCCCCACCTTATCCCTGTGTCCCCAGGCTGTCCCCATGATGTCACCATGATGTCACCATGTCCCCAAGGTGTCCCCAAGGTGTCCCCAAGGTGTCCCCAAGGTGTCCCCAGGTCAGTTCCTGTCCATGGTGTCCAGGATCCACGGGATGAACCTGCAGACCCTGGTGTGACCCATCCCTGTGTCCCCACGTCCCCAGGCTGTCCCCACGATGTCACCATGTCCCCAAGGTGTCCCCAAGGTGTCCCCAAGGTGTCCCCATGGTGTCCCCAAGGTGTCCCCAGGTCAGTTCCTGTCCATGGTGTCCAGGATCCACGGGATGAACCTGCAGACCCTGGTGTGACCCATCCCCGTGTCCCCATGTCCCCAGGCTGTCTCCATTATGTCCCCACGATGTCCCCATGATCTCCATGATGTCCCCATGATGTCCCCACGATGTCCCCATGTCCCCAGGTCAGTTCCTGTCCATGGTGTCCAGGATCCACGGGATGAACCTGCAGACCCTGGTGTGACCCATCCCCATGTCCCCATGTCCCCAGGGCTGTCCCCAGGCTGTCCCCAGGCTGTCCCCACGATGTCCCCATGATGTCCCCATGTCCCCATGATGTCACCATGTCCCCAAGGTGTCCCCACGATGTCCCCAAGGTGTCCCCAAGGTGTCCCCAGGTCAGTTCCTGTCCATGGTGTCCAGGATCCACGGGATGAACCTGCAGACCCTGGTGTAGACCCCGGGGTGGCCGGGCAGGGCGCAGGTCTGGAGCCCCCAGGAGACCACGCCCTGCAGGGTCCCATTGCAGGACAGGGGACCCCCGGAGTCACCCTGGGGACACACACAGGGGGCAAAGGTCACCCGGGGGTCACTCGGGGTCATTTGGGGGCATTTGGGGGATTTTTTTTGAGATTTTTGGGGGATTTTTTTGAATTTTTGGGGATTTTTTGGGGGGGGATTTTTGGGGTTCTGGTCACTCAGGGGTCACTCAGGGACATCTTGGGGCATTTTGGGGATTTTTTTGAGGTTTTTTTGGGTCTTTTTTTAATTTTGGGGGATTTTTTTGGTGATTTTTGGGGTTGTGGTCACTCAGGGGTCACTCAGGGTCATTTGGGGATTTTTTTTGGTTTTTTTTCTTAATTTTTGGGGATTTTTTGGGGCATTTTTGGGGTTGTCACTCAGGGTCATTTTGGGGCATTTTAGGATTTTTTTGAGATTTTTGGGGTTTTTTTTAATTTTTGGGGATTTTTTGGGGGGGGATTTTTGGGGTTGTCATGGATCACTCAGGGGTCACTCAGGGTAATTTCGGGGCATTTTTGGGATTTTTTTTTGAGTTTTTGGGGATTTTGGGGGTTGGGGTCACTCAGGGATGTTTTGGGGCGTTTTTTGGATTTTTTTGAGATTTTTTGGGGGCCTTTTTTTGAATTTTAGGGGATTTTTTTGGGGATTTTTGGGGTTGTGGTCACTCAGGGGTCACTCAGGGGTCAGCAGATTTTGGGCAGATTTTGTGCTAATTTTGGGCAGATTTTGATCAGATTTTGGGCAGATTTAGGGTGTATTTTGTTCAGATTTTAGGCAGATTTTGGGCAGAATTTGAGCAGATTTTGGTCGGATTTGGGGCAGGATTTTAGGTGGATTTTGGGTGGAATTTGGTCATGATTTGGTCAGATTTGGAGCAGATTTTGGGCAGATTTGGGGCAGATTCTGGGCATAATTAGGGTGGATTTTGGGCAGATTTTGGGTGGAATTTGGGGCAGATTTTGGATGTATTTTGTTCAGATTTTAGGCAGAATTTGGGCAGATTCTGGGTGGATTTGGGGTGTATTTTGGTGAGATTTTGGTCAGCTTTGGGTGAGATTTTAGGTGGATTTTGGGTGGAATTTGGTCGTACTTTGGGCAGATTTGGGGCAGATTTTTTGTCTGATTTTGGTCTGATTTAAGGCAGATTTTAGGTGGATTTTGGGTGGAATTTGGTCGTACTTTGGGCAGATTTGGGACAGATTTTTGTCAGATTTTGGTCCAATTTGGGGCAGATTTTTGTCAGATTTGGGGCAGATTTTTGTCAGATTTTGGTCAGGTTTGGGGCAGATTTTATCTGGAATTTGGTCAGATTTGGGGCAGATTTTCGGTGGATTTTGGGCAGATTTTGGGTGTAATCCGGTCATAACTTCCTGAGGTTTGGGGCAGATTCTGGGCGGGTTTTGTTCAGCCTTTAGGCCGATTTTGGGGCAGAATCTGCCCGGATTTTGGGCACGTTCAGGGAGGATTTTGGGCGGGTTTGGGGCGCGTTTTGGGCGGGTTTGGGGCGCGTTTTGGGCGCTGACCTGGCAGGAGTCGACGCGGCGGTTGCTGACGCCGGCGCAGAGCATGCTGGGCGTGATGCGCCGCGGGTACGCCCGGCGACAGGCGGCGTCCGACAGCAGCTGCACGTAGGCGCACATCAGCCGGTCCGGGAGCGTCACTGCCGGGTACTCGCGCGTTACTCGGGGCTTACTCGGGGGTCAGCGGGGTGGGGACACCCCCAGGATGATCCTGGAGGGCCCCAGGGACTACTCATGTTTTACTCATAGGTTACTCAGGGGTTACTCAGGGGTTACTCAGGGGTCAGCGGGGTGGGGACACCCCCAGGATGGTCCTGGTGGGCCCCAGGGGCTACTCATGTTTTACTCATAGGTTACTCAGGGGTTACTCAGGGGTTACTCAGGGGTTACTCGGGGCTTACTCGGGGGTCAGCGGGGTGGGGACACCCCCAGGATGGTCCTGGAGGGCCCCAGGGGCTACTCATGTTTTACTCATGGGTTACTCAGGGGTTACTCAGGGGTTACTCAGGGGTTACTCGGGGGTCAGCGGGGTGGGGACACCCCCAGGATGGTCCTGGGGGGCTCCAGGGGCTACTCAGGGGATACTCAGGGGTTACTCAGGGGTAACGGATGCTGTGGCTGATGCTGGCCTGGGGAGCCCCAAATTTCCCCCAAATTTCACCCCAATTTCCCCTTCAATTTTCCCCAAATTTCAGCCCAATTTCACCCCAATTTCCCCTTCAATTTTCCCCAAATTTCACTCAAATTTCAACCCAATTTCCCCTTCAATTTTCCCCAAATTTCACCCCAATTTCCCCTTCAATTTTCCCCAAATTTCACTCAAATTCCACCCCAATTTCCCCCAAATTCCCCCAATTTCCCCCAATTTCTGGTGTCACTGACCCTGCCGAGTGGTGACGGTGCCCCAGCCCGACAGCAGGCAGGACTCCCCAGGCCAGCCGCACACTCTGGCCGATGGTGGCCCCGGGAGCCCCAAATTCACCCAAATTTCACCCAAATTTCCCCCAAATTCCCCCAATTTCCCCCCAGTTTTTTTACCCTGAGGCGTGGTGACGGTGCCCCAGCCCGACAGCAGGCAGGCCTCGCCGGGCCGGCCGCACTCCCGGGGCAGGGCCAGTGGCCGCACGCCCCGGCCGATGGCCGCCGGCCGGTCCAGGCGCAGCAGGGCCAGGTCCGAGTCCAGGGTGACGGGGTCGAAGCTGGGGTGGGGCAGGGCCAGCGTCACCCGGCGCTCCTGCTCCGTCCCCTCGCGCCGCCGGAGGTCATCCTCGCCCAGCCGGACACGGAGACCCCTGCGGGCACAGCGGGGACAATGGCGGCGTTGGGGACAGCGGGGACAGCGGGGACAGTGAGGGTGTTGGGGACAGCGGGGACAGTGACGGGGTTGGGGACAGGGGGCACAGCGGGGACAATGGCGGCGTTGGGGACAGCGGGGACAGTGAGGGCGTTGGGGACATTTGGGACAGTGAGGGTGTTGGGGACAGTGGGGACAATGAGGGCGTTGGGGACAGCGGGGACAATGGCGGGGTTGGGGACAGCGGGGACAATGGCGGCATTGGGGACACTTTGGGGACAGTGGAGACAATGATGGGGTTGGGGACAGCGGGGACAGCGGGGACAATGATGGGGTTGGGGACAGTGGGGACAATGATGGGGTTGGGGACAGCGGGGACAGCGGGGACAGTGACGGGGTTGGGGACATGGAGGGGCCTGGGGATGTTGGGGACCTTGGAGGGTTTGGGGACGTTGAGGGGTTTGGGGACTTTCTGGGGACTTTTTGGGGACATTGGGGGGGTTGGGGACATTGGGGGGGTTGGGGACGTTGGAGATGTTGAGGACATGGGAGGGGTTGGGGACATTGGAGACAATGGGGACATTGGGGACATGGGGGATGTTGGGAACATTGGGAATCCTGAGTGGCTTGGGGACATTGAGGACATCTGTCCCCTGTCCCTGGGGATGTCCCCTGTCCCTGTCATTGTCCCCTGTCCCGTGTCCCCTGTCCCTGTGAGCTGTTCCCTGTCCCCAAGGGCTGTCCCCATGTCCCTGTCCCCGTCACCTCCGGACGCAGTGCGCCGCCGTCAGCACCCAGAGGGGCCGCAGCTCTCCCTGTCCCTGTGAGCTGTCCCCTGTCCCTGTCCCTGTCCCTGTGAGCTGTCCCCTGTCCCTGTGAGCTGTCCCCTGTCCCTGTCCCTGTCCCTGTGAGCTGTCCCCTGTCCCTGTGAGCTGTCCCCTGTCCCTGTCCCCTGTCGCTGTCCCCTGTCCCTGTCCCTGTCCCCAAGGTGTGTCATTGTCCCCAGGGATGTCCCCGTCACCTCCGGACGCAGTGCGCCGCCGTCAGCACCCAGAGGGGCCGCAGCTCTCCCTGTCCCTGTGAGCTGTCCCCTGTCCCTGTCCCTGTCCCCTGTCCCTGTGAGCTGTCCCCTGTCCCCTGTCCCTGTCCCTGTGAGCTGTCCCCTGTCCCTGTCCCTGTCCCCAAGGTGTGTCATTGTCCCCAGGGATGTCCCCGTCACCTCCGGACGCAGTGCGCCGCCGTCAGCACCCAGAGGGGCCGCACCAGGACGCCCCCGCACTGCAGGGGGCCGTAGACCAGCGCCTGCCAGGGCTGGGACAGGGGCAGGCACGGGTACCCCCCGATGATCCTGTCCTCGTCCCCGTCGGGCGGCACCGGCACGCAGGCGGCACCGGCGCCCTCGCCCTCGGCGCGCTGGCCCTGGGGACACGGCGGAGGCTGGCACACGGTGGCACCTGCGGGGACAAAGGGACACACGGCGGGTGGGGCTTTGTGGGGTGGTGGCGGCAGGGGTGGCGCCTGGGCCGCCAGGTGTGGCACCTCCATGGGGACATGGGGACACGTGTGTCACCTGCCTTGGGCCGCCAGGTGTGGCACCTCCATGGGGACATGGGGACACGTGTGTCACCTGCCTTGGGCCACCAGGTGTGGCACCTCCATGGGGACATGGGGACACGTGTGTCACCTGCCTTGGGCCACCAGGTGTGGCACCTCCATGGGGACATGGGGACACGTGTGTCACCTGCCTTGGGCCACCAGGTGTGGCACCTCCATGGGGACATGGGGACAAGTGTGTCACCTCCATGGGGACAGGTGTGGCACCTCCACGGGGACGCTGCCACCCAGAGTGTCACCTGGGCCACCAGGTGTGGCACCTCGTGAGGAGAACACATGTGGCACCTCCCTGGGCCACCAGAATTGTCACCTGGGCCACCAAGTGCCACCTGGATTGTCACCTGGGCCACCAGGTGTGGCACCTCCATGCGGACGCTGGCATCAGGTGTGGCACCTTTATGGGGACATTGGGGACAAGTGTGTCACTTCATGGGGACAGCAGGGTGGCACCTCCGTGGGGACAGTGCCACCAGGTGTGGCGCCTGGGTCGCCAGGTGTGGCACCTCCACGGGGACATGGGGACAAGCGTGTCACCTCCATGGGGACAGTGCCACCGGGGTGACACCTGGGTCACCAAATTGTCCCCATGGAGGTGCCACCCACAGTGTCCCCTGGGCCACCAGGTGTGTCACTTCATGGGGACATGGGGACAGGTGTGGCACCTCCATGGGGACAGGTGTGGCACCTCCATGGGGACATGGGGACAAGCGTGTCAGCTCCATGGGGACAGGTGTGGCACCTCCATGGGGACAGTGCCACCAGGAGTGTCCCCTCATGGGGACAACAGGTGTGGCACTGTCACAGGGACAGTGCCACCAGGTGTGGCACCTGGGTCGCCAGGTGTGGCACCTCCATGGAGACATGGGGACAAGCGTGGCACCTCCATGGGGACAGGTGTGGCACTGTCACAGGGACAGTGCCACCTGGAGTGTCACCTGGGCCACCAGGTGTGGCACCTCGTGAGAACACATGTGGCACCTCCCTGGGCCACCAGAATTGTCACCTGGGCCACCAAGTGCCACCAGGATTGTCACCTGAGTCACCACCAGGTGTGGCACCTTCACAAGGCCACCAAGAGTTGTCCCCTGGGCCGCCAGGTGTGGCACCTCCATGGGGACAACAGGTGTGGCACCTTCACAGGGACATGGGGACAAGCGTGTCACCTCCATGGGGACAGTGCCACCAGGAGTGTCACCCGGGCCACCAAATGCCACCAGGAATGGCACTTGGGTCACCAGGTGTGGCACCTCCATGGGGACATGAGGACAAGCGTGTCACTTCATGGGGACAGGTGTGGCACCTCCATGGGGACAGTGCCACCCAGAGTGTCCCCTGGGCCACCAGAGAGGTCCCCAGCTGTCCCCAGGTGTGTCCCAGGTGTCCCCAGGTGTGTCCCAGGTGTCCCCCAGGTGTGTCCCCAGCTGTCCCAGGTGTCCCCAGGTGTCCCCAGGTACCTGAGAGCAGCAGCACCAGCAGCAGCAGCGGCTCCACGGCCCTGAGGGGACACGGGAGGGGACACGGGAGGGGACACAGGTGACCCGGCTGCCCCTCCCCCACGGCCTGGCCCCTCCCTCCCTCCCTTCCCCCTCCTTTTGTTCCCATTTCCCCTCATTTTCCCCCAATTTCTTCCCCGTTACTCCCCGGTTTTCTCCATTTCCCCCATTTTCTCCATTTCCATTTCCCCCATTTACCCCATTTTTCCCATTTCCCCCATTTCCATTTCCCCCATTTCCCCATTTCCCCCATTTCCCATTTCCCCATTTCCCCTATTTTTCCCATTTCCCATTCCCCCAGTTTCCCCAATTTTCCCCATTTCCCCCATTTCCCACTTCCCCCATTTCTCATTCCCCCATTTTCCCCATTTCCAATCTTCCCCATTTCCCATCAATTTTCCCACCTTTTCCTTCATTTTGCCCATTTCTCCCATTTCCCCCATTTTCCTCATTTCCCCCATTCCCATTTCCCTCATTTCCCTCATTTCCCTCATTTCCCCCATATTTCCCCCCATATTTCCCATTTATTCTATTTCCCCTATTCCCCATTTTCCCATTTTCCCCCATTCCCCATTTTCCCCATTTTCCCAATTTTCCCAATTCCTATTCCCCATTTTCCCCCCATTTCCCCCATTTTCTCTATTTCCCCCCATTTCTCATTTCCCCCATTTCCCCATTTCATATTTTCCAATTCCCCATTTCATATTTCCCCATTTCCCCCTCATTTCCCATTTTCCCACTTCCCCCTATTTTCCCCATTTCCCCCCATTTCCCATCCCATTTTCCCCCAGTATTTCCCCCAGTTTTCCTCTTTCCCCATTTCCCCCATATTTCCCCCACTTTTCCCCATTCCCCATTCCCCCCCACATTTCCCATTTTCCCGATTTCCTCTTTTCCCATTTCCCCCATCTTCCCCCATATTTCCCATTTCCATTTCCCCCCATTCTTCCCCATTTCCCCCCTTTCCCATTTCCCCCATTTTCCACCATTTCCATTTCCCCCATATTTTCCCCATATTTCCCCCATTTCCATTCCCTCCCATATTTCCCCCCATATTTCCATATCCTCCATTCCCCATTTCTCTCCATATTTCCCCCACATTTCCGCCCATATTTCCCCCCATATTTCCACCCATTTCCCCCACATTTCCCCCATATTTCCACCCATATTTCCCCCCTATTCCCCCCACATTTCCCCCCATATTTCCACCCATTTCCCCCACATTTCCCCCACATTTCCCCCATTTTCCCCCCATATTTTCCCCCTATTCCCCCCACATTTCCCCCCACATTTCCCCCGTATTTCCTCTCATATTTCCCCAATATTCCCCCCACTTTTCCCCCACATTTCCCCCCATATTCCCCCTATATTTCCGCCATGTTTCCGCCCATATTCCCCCCATATTTCCCCCACATTTCCCACATATTTCCCCACATTTCCGCCCACATTTCCCCCATATTCCCCGCCCATTTCCCCCCATACTTCCCCCACATTTCCGCCCATATTTCCCCCCACATTTCCCCCACATTCTCCCCACATTGCCCCCAATTCCCCCCCATATTTTCCCCCATATTTCCATCTTTCTCCCCATATTTCCCCCATATTTCCACCCATACTTCCCCCCATATTTCCGCCCATATTCTCCCAAACTTCCGCCATATTTTCCCCACATTTCCCCCCATATTCCCCCCACATTTCCCCCCCATATTTCCCCCCAATTCCCCCCATATTTCCCCTCATATATCCCCCCACATTTCCCCCATATTTCCCCCACATTTCCCCCCCATTCCCCCCCATATTCCCCCCATATTTCCCACACATTTCCCCCCCATATTTCCCCCCAATTCCCCCCATATTTCCTCTCATATATCCCTCACATTTCCGCCCATATTTCCCCCATATTTCCCCCACATTTCCGCCCATATTTCCCCCATATTCTCCCCACATTCCCCCCCATATTTTCCCCCCATATTTCCATCTTTCTCCCCATATTTCCCCCCTATTTCCACCCATACTTCCCCCCATATTTCCCCCCATATTCTCCCAAATTTCCGCCATATTTGCCCCACATTTCCCCCCATATTTCCCCCACATTTCCCCCCATTTTCCCCCATATTTCCTCTCATATATCCCTCACATTTCCGCCCATATTTCCCCCATATTTCCCCCCACATTTCCCCCACATTTCCCCCATTTTCCCCCCCATATTTCCCACACATTTCCCCCATTTCCCCCCATATTTCCCTCCATATTCCCCCCCCATTCCCCCCATATTTCCCCCCCATTCCCCCCATATTCCCCCCCCATTTCCGCCCCCATTTCCGCCCCCATTTCCTCACCGCTGTCCCATTCTGTCCCCGCTGTCGCCTCTGTCCCCCCCCCCCCCCGCGCTGTCCCCGCGCTTTTGTGGCCGCGCCTGCCCTGGGGGAGGGGCGGGGGCCGCTCCTGCCTCAGTTTCCCCGGATCTCGTTAATCCCGGGACGCTCTGACTCAGCCGCTCCCGCCCCGCTCTGCCCCACTTCGGCCCAGTTAAGCCCAGTTTAGCCCAGTTTAGCCCAGTCCGGAGCCCGCCCAGCCCCGCTTTTCCTGTTCCCCCCCCTTTTCTCCCGATTTTTCCTCATTTTCCCCTGATTTTCCCCATTTTTACCTCATTTTCTCCCGAATTTCCCCATTTCTGGATAATTTTCCCCTGATTTTCCCCATTTCTGGATAATTTTCCCCTGATTTTCCCCATTTTTTATCATTTCCCCTGATTTTTCCCTTTTTTATAATTTCCCCCGATTTTCCCCATTTTTTATCATTTTCCCCTGATCTTCCCCATTTTTATCTCATTTTCTCCTGAATTTCACCATTCCTGGATAATTTTCCCCTGATTTTCCCTATTTTTTATCATTTTCCCCTGATTTTCCCCATTTTTATCTCATTTTCTCCTGAATTTCACCATTTCTGGATATTTCCCCCCTGAATTTCACAATTTCTGCATAATTTTCCCCTGATTTTCCCTATTCCTGGATAATTTTCCCTTGATTTTCCCCATTTTTTTATCTTTTCCCCTGATTTCCCCCATTTTTTATCATTTCCCCTGATTTTCCCCATTTTAACCTCATTTCCCCCTGATTTTCCCAAGTTTTTACCCTGATTTTCCCCAGTTTCGCCTCATTTTCCCCCGGTTTTCCCCATTTTTTGGATATTTTCCCCGTTTTTCCTACTTCCTGCCCATTTTTGCCTCATTTTCCCGGGATTTTGTCCCTTTCCACCCCTTTTTGCCCCTTTTCTCCCCCATTTTCCCTCCCCGATCCCGGTCCCGCAAATGTCCCCAAATGTCCCCCCAAATGTCCCCAAATCCCTCTTGGGACCCCCAAAATGTCCCCAAATCCCCCAAATGTCCCCAGATCCCTCTTGGGATCCCCCAAAATGTCCCCAAATCCCCCTGATTGTCCCCAGATCGCCTCAAAATGTCCCCAAATCCCCCTTGGGACCCCTCAAAATGTCCCCAGATCCCCCTGATTGTCCCCAGATCCCCTCAAATGGCCCCAAATGTCCCCAAATCCCTCTTGGGACCCCCCAAAATGTCCCCAAATCCCCTCAAATGTCCCCAAATCCCTCTTGGGACCCCCAAAATGTCCCCAAATCCCCCAAAATGTCCCCAAATCCCTCTTGGGACCCCCAAAATGTCCCCAAATCCCCCTGATTGTCCCCAGATCCCTCTTGGGACCCCCAAAATGTCCCCAGATCCCCTCAGGTGTCCCCAAATCCCTCTTGGGACCCCCAAAATGTCCCCAAATCCCTCTTGGGACCTCCAAAATGTCCCCAAATCCCCTCCCCCACCCTGCAAATGTTCCCTAAATGTCCCCAGAATGTCCCCAAATCCCCCTCGGGACCCCTCCCTCACCCCCAGGTCTGGCCCCGCCCCCTCCCAGGCGAGGCCCCGCCCCCTCCCCCCCTCAGCCACCTGGGCCCCACACGGGGACAGAGGGACAGGGACGGGGGGAGGGGATTTGGGGACATTTGGGGGGATTTTTGGGAGGTTTGGGGACATTTGGGGGAGGGGGGAGGGGATTTAGGGACATTTGAGGGGGTTTGGGGACATTTTTGGGGAGATTTGGGGGTGTTTCCGTGGGATTTGGGGACATTTTTGCGGTGTGGGAGGGGATTTGGGGACATTTTAGGGGGGATTTAGGGATGGGAGAGGGGATTTGGGGACACTGGGGGGATTTGGGACATTGGGGACATTTGGGGTGGTTTTGGGGACATTCGGGGGATTGGGGACATTCGAGATGATTTGGGGACATTTGGGACATCGGGGACATTTGGGGTGATTTGGGATATTGGGGAGATTTGGGGGCATTTGAGAGGATTTGGGGCCATTTGGGGACAATTTGAGGACAACGAGGATCTTGGTGACAATGAGAATTTGGGGACATTTGGGGCAATTTGGGGACATTGGGGACAATGAGAATTTGGGGACATTTGGGGCGATTTGGGGTCATTTGGGGTCATTTGGGACAAGGAGAATTTGGGGACATTTGGGGCGATTTGGGGACATTGGGGGCAATGAGAATTTGGGGACATTTGGGGCAATTTGGGGACATTTGGGACAAGGAGAATTTGGGGACATTTGGGGCGATTTGGGGACATTGGGGACAATGAGAATTTGGGGACATTTGGGGTCATTTGGGGCCATTGGGGAGAATGAGAATTTGGGGACATTTGGGGCGATTTGGGGTC
Source organism: Molothrus aeneus (assembly GCF_037042795.1). Classification (NCBI taxonomy): domain Eukaryota; kingdom Metazoa; phylum Chordata; class Aves; order Passeriformes; family Icteridae; genus Molothrus; species Molothrus aeneus. Next base: position 752,372 of record NW_027098964.1, on the reverse strand, counting down.
ATTTGGGACAAGGAGAATTTGGGGACATTTGGGGTCATTTGGGAGAATGAGAATTTGGGGACATTTGGGGCAATTTGGGGACAATTCCGGGGCTTTCAGGTGAGTCCTGCAGGTGATCCAGGTGTGTCCCGTCCCCCCCCATCACCGTCCCCAGGTGATCAATGGGGACCGGTGACCACCGGGTGACGACCGAGGGCATCGTGGGGCAGGGACAGCCCAGGTGAGCACAGGTGAGCACAGGGACAGCCCAGGTGAGCACAGGTGAGCACAGGTGAGCACAGGGACAGCCCAGGGACAGCCCAGGTGAGCACAGGGACAGCACAGGGACAGCCCAGGTGAGCACAGGTGAGCACAGGGACAGCCCAGGTGAGCACAGGTACAACCCAGGGACAGCCCAGGTGAGCACAGGGACAGCCCAGGTGAGCAGAGGTGAGCACCTCACCTGTCCACCTGTACAGCCCAAGTGAGCACCTGGTGGGACACGTACAGCCCAGGTTAGAGCGTCACCTGCCCAGGTGGGCACAGGTACAGCCCAGGTAAACACAGGTAACGCCCAAGTGAGCACAGGTGAGAGCCTCACCTGCCCAGGTGAGCACAGGGAACACCCAGGTGAGAACCTCACCTGTCCAGGTACAGTCCAAGTGAGGACAGGTAGAACCCAGGTGGGCACAGGTAGAACCCAGGTGGGCACAGGGGAGCACAGGTGAGAGCCTCACCTGCCCCTGGAGCAGGTAACGCCCAGGTGAGCACCTGGTGGGACAGGGGAGACACAGGGGAGAGCCTCACCTGCCCAGGTGAGCACAGGTAGAGCCCAGGCCCAGCCCCTGGAGCAGGCCCAGCCCCTCCCTGCACTCGATCCCCTCCTTTCCCCCCTTTCCCCCCCAATAAAGGCACAGGTGACCCCGCCAGGTGCGTTCAGGTGTGTTCAGGGCTGTTCAGGTGTGTTCATGTGCATTCAGGTGTGTTCAGTTGTGTTCAGGTGCGTTCAGGCGTGTTCAGCTGTGTTCAGGTGTGTTCAGTTGTGTTCAGGTGTGTTCAGGTGCATTCAGGTGCATTCAGGTGTGTTCAGCTGTGTTTGGGTATTGTTCAGCTGTGTTCAGGTGTGTTCAGGTGTGTTCAGGTGCATTCAGGTGCATTCAGGTGTGTTCAGTTGCGTTCAGGTGCATTCAGTTGTGTTCAGGTGTGTTTGGGTGTTGTTCAGGTGTGTTCAGGTGTGTTCAGGTGTGTTTATTGCTTGGAGAAACGCCCCCAAAATCATCTCCAAAAAATAAAAAAAAAATCCACAAAAATTGCACAAGCCCTGCCCCAAAATATCCCCCCCCCAAAATTAAAAAAATGCCCCAAAAAATTTGAAAAAAAATTCACAAAAAATCCCCCAAAATGCTCCCCCCTCAAGAAAAGCTAAAAAATTAAAAAACACATTGCGCAAAAAAATTCCCCCCAAAAGAATCCCCCCAACAAAACCCAAAAAATGCAAACCCCCCAAAAAATCCCAAAAAATCTCCCAAAATAAAAAAAAACACCCAAAAAACTTTTTTAAAATTGCACAAAAAATTTGCCAAAATCCCAAAAAACTCCCCCCAAAATACCCCAAAATAATAAAAAAAAATCTTTTAAAAATCGCACAAAAAATTCCCCCAAAACTTAAAAAAAAAAAAAATCCCTCCAAAAATTAAAAAAAATAATCCCCAAAAATTTCACAAAATACCCCAAAAAAATCCCCCCCAAAAAGAATCCCCCCAACAAAACCCAAAGAAATGCAAACCCCCCCAAAATCCCAAAAAAAATCCCAAAAAAATCTCCCAGAATAAAAAAAACACCCTGAAAAACTTTAAAAAAATTGCACAAAAAAATTGCCAAAATCAAAAAAAAATCCCAAAAAATCTCCCAAAATAAAAAAAACAGAAATTTTTTTTGAATTTTTTTTTAATTTGCACAAAAAATGCCCCCAAAAGTTAAAAATTTAAAAAAATCCTGCAAAAAATTAAAAAAAACCCCCAAAAAATTGCACAAAATAACCAAAAATCCCAAAATAATCCCCCCCAAAATCCCAAAAAATTAAAAAGAATTCAACAAAAAATACCCTTAATTCCTAAAAAAAATCCCCCCAAAACACCAAAAAAATGACACAAAAACCCCCCAAAAATCCAAAAAAAGTTAAAAAAAAGCACAAAAAATTTCCAAAATCCCCTCTAAATAATTTTTCAAATCTCTCCAAAAATTGCACGAAAAATCCCAAAAGACCCAAAAGAAATTCCCCAAAACACAAAAAGCATAAAAAGCCCCAAAAAAGCCGAAAATGGCGACTGTCGCAAAATGGCCGAAAATGGCGACTGTCGCAAAATGGCCGTAAAGCGCGGATGACGTAAAAGGTGCCGTAAAGCGCGACTGTCGCAAACGGGGCCGTAAAGCGCGACTGTCGCAAAAATGGCCGTAAAGCGCGAATGTCGCAAAAGGGGCCGTAAAGCGCGACTGACGCAAAAGGGGCCGTAAAGTGCGACTGCCGTAAAGTGCGACTGTCGCAAACGGGGCCGTAAAGCGCGACTGTCGCAAAAGGAGCCGTAAAGCGCGACTGTCGCAAAATGGCCGTAAAGCGCCACTGTCGCAAACGGGGCCGCAAAGCGCGACTGTCGCAAAAGGGGCCGTAAAGCGCGACTGTCGCAAAAGGGGCCGTAAAGCGCGATTGTCGCAGGGGGGGGGGGGGTCCTAAAGCGCGACTGTCGCAAAAGGTGCCGTAAAGCGCGACTGTCGCAAAATGGCCGCTCAGCCTCCCGGAATGGATTTTATTGCATTTCCCCAGCGCGGCCGTTCAGCCGTGTTTATCAGAGCGTTTGGACACGGGTGTTTAAAGCACTTTAATGGCCTCTCCCGCCGGGCCGTGGCTGCCGCGGGGCCGCTCCGAGCCCTCGGGCGCTGCTCGAGCCCCGTTTGCTGCACGGGCGCTGCCCACAGCCGCCGCCCCGCAAAGCTCCGCCCCTCGCAACCGCCGTCAGTCTGCAGTGGGACCCGCCCCCACCTCCCCTTGGCACCGCGCGGCTTCCGTAGCCGCGGCCCCGCCCCCCGCCTCCTCTTGGCACCGCGCGGCTTCTGTACCCGCGGCCCCGCCCCTTCCCGCCGCTCCCCCCCGCTCCCCGCGATTGCGGCCGCTCCTGCCGCCCCCCCCGTCCCCCTCGCCCCCTTTGCGGACCCAGCGGCGCCGGTGCCGGCCCCGGTCCCGCCGCTGCTGCTGCGTCTTTGCAGTTGCCTGCGGCTCCCGGCTCTGCGGTGCCGAGCGCGCCTGGCGCGGCCGCGCCGCGTCCCCAGCGCCCCCTGTGCGCGCTGCCGCCCCCCCAACCAGGGCGTTCCGAGCTGCCCACGGGCCCCGGGCCGGGCAGACGCCCCCGGTTCACCCCGTCCCTGCCGCCGTTTCGCCGCCATCCCCCGGTCCCGCCACAGCACCGGGGCGCCCCAGCCTGCCCGGCCACCCCGTGCCGGCACCGCGGCGTCCGCACCGGCGGCTGCGGCCCCTCCCGCCGCTCCTCCCGCAACCCCTCCGGGATCGTCTCCCGCTGACGCGGCCGCCCCGCCGCCGCCGCCGCCCGTGGTCGCTTCCCCGCTCCTGCCGCCGCTGCCGCTCCATGGCGGCCGAGCCGCGCCTTCCCCCCCGCACCCCCCCGCATGCGCAGTTCTATCCCCATGGCCCCGTCGCCACCCCTCCCGCACTGTTTTGGCCGCAGCCGCCGGTGCAGCGCCTCGCGTGTATCCTTCCGCCATCTCTGCCTCTGCCGGAACTTGAGGAGCCGGGCAGGGCCGCACCACCGAGAGATCCCTCCGCAGCGCGGGACGCTGCACAACCCACACCTGGTATCCCTCCGCGTTTTCCCCTTCCGCGCTCCCGGCACCGAGAGTGGGACTACTTTGTGTCACGATTCGTGCGCACAGCCGCATCCGCGCACACAAACCGGGCAACGAGGCTGGAATGTGACAGCTGCCTTAATAAATCCAGCACAGACAGAGAATTATTTCGCCCCTGCAAGTGCCGACCCTTTGATCCCAATGCAAAAGAATTTTCGAAAAAGAACTGTTCCCAAATAGCTCCAGAATCCTCCCCGCAGTGTCTGGGACAGATTTCTCGACCCAAAATGAAACACCAAACCCTGAAAATTCGCCTGGATTAATGCCAAAATTAGAAAACTCACGAAAATCTTTGGATAATTTTCAACTGAGAGACTGGCATGAAGTCAGAGGGCAGATTTGCAAAGAAGAAAATCTAAATCCTTTCACTGTGCCTGTGCCATTCAGCCAGCGAGCCGCTGGTCCCAGAACACGGGTGAAAAATGTGAAAAATGCGTGTATTTTATGATTGGCTTTTGGCAAATATTCAAATGAATGTTATATGTGTTGTGTAAGAAAGTAATGCTGTATTAATTATCTTAAATGCTGTGTTAAATATAGTTTTAGGTTATAAAAATTGTTAAAATAGAAACGATGCTATGGAGGAGACTTTTATTAAAAAGAAAGGAGTCGCAGCGAGACGGCAGCCAGAGGACACCTGAATCTTGGCCTAATTCAAATTATCCAAATTATTATTACTCTAATTGTGTTACTATTTTTATAACGAATTTTATTACTATTAAACTTTTAAAAATTTTGAAAATGAGTGATTGGCGTTTTTAACAGGAAAAAAGTGGGAACTGTGAGGGGGAAAATGGAGGGAAACATGAGGAGAAAAAGGGCAGAAATATGAGGGGAAAATGGAGGGAAATGTGAGGGGAAAAAAGTGGGAAGCACGAGGGAGAAAGGTGGAAACTGTGAGGGGAAAATGGAGGGAAATGTGAGGGGAAAATGGAAGAAACTACGAGTGGAAAAAGTGGGAACTTGGAGGGAGAAAATGGTGGGAAACCTTGAGGGAAAAATGGAGGGAAACGCGAGGGAAAATTGAGGGGGAAAGGCGGGAAACGTGAGCGAGAAAGGGCAATAAACATGAGGAGAAAATGGTGGAAATGTGAGAGAAAAAGGGCAGGAAATGTGAGGGGGGGAAAGTGGAAAATGTGAGGGGGGAAAGGGCAGGAAAATGAGGGAAAATGAAGGGAAACATGAGGGGGAAAAAGGCGGGAAATGTGAGGGGGAAAAGTGAAAAATGTGGGGGAAATGGCAGAAACTTTGTGAGGGGAAAAAAGTGGGAACTGTGAGGGGAAAATGGAGGGAAAGATGAGGGAAAAATAGAGGGGAAAATGGAGAAAAACAAGAGGGGGAAATGGCAGGAAATGTGAGGGGTAAAGGGTGGAAAACATGAGGGGAAAATGGCTGAAACTTTGAGGGGAAAAAATTGGGAAATGTGAGGGGGAAAATGGCAGGAACTGTGAGGGGAAAAAGGCAGGAAATGTGAGGGGAAAATGGCGGGAAATCGAGGGAAACGTGAGGGGAAAAGGTGGAAAACATGAGGGGAAAAAATCGGGAAATATGAGGGGGAAATAGCAGGAACTGTGAGGGGAAAAAAGGCAGGAAATATGAGGGGAAAAGGGCAGGAAACATGAGGGGAAAATGGCAGCAATTACGAGGGGAAAAAAGTGGGAACTGTGAGGAGGAAAATGGAGAGAAATGTGAGGGAAACGTGAGGGGAAAATGGCAGAAACTACGAGGGGAGAAAAGTGAGAACTGTGAGGGGGAAAATGTGAGAACTGTGAGGGGGAAAAAAGGCAGGAAATATGGGGGGAAAATGGCGGGAACTGTGAGGGGGAAAAAGGCGGGAAATGTGAGGGGAAAATGGCGGGAAATGGAGGGAAACGTGAGGGGGAAAAGGGTGGAAAACATGAGGGGAAAATGGCAGAAACTTTGAGGGGAAAAAATTGGGAAATATGAGGGGGAAATAGCAGGAAATGTGAGGGGAAAAAAGGCAGGAAATGTGAGGGGATAAGGGCAGGAAACATGAGGGGAAAAAAGTGGGAAATGTGAGGGGGAAAATGGCGGGAACTGTGAGGGGGAAAATGGAGGAAACTGTGAGGGGAAAAGGGCAGGAAATATGAGGGGGAAATGGAGAGAAACATGAGGGGAAAATGGCAGAAATTACGAGGGGAAAAAAGTGGGAGCTGTGAGGGGGAAAATGGAGGGAAACGTGAGGGGAAAAGTGCAGGAAATGTGAGGGGAAAATGGCAGAAAATATGACGGGAAAAGGGCAGGAAATGTGAGGGGAAAATGGCAGAAATTACGAGGGGAAAAAAGTGGGAAATGTGAGGGGGAAAATGGAGAGAAACGTGAGGGAAACGTGAGGGGAAAATGGCAGAAACTACAAGGGAGAAAAAGGGGGAACTGTGAGGAGGAAAATGGAGGGAACTGTGAGGGGAAAAAGGCAGGAAATGTGAGGGGAAAATGGCAGGAAATGGAGGGAAACGTGAGGGGAAAGGGTGGAAAACATGAGGGGAAAATGGCAGAAACTTTGAGGGGAAAAAATTGGGAAATATGAGGGGGAAATAGCAGGAACTGTGAGGGGAAAAAAGGCAGGAAACATGAGGGGAAATGATGGGAAACGTGAGGGGAAAATGGAGGGGGAAAGGGTGGGAAATTTGAGGACAAAAAGGGGAAATGTGAGGCAAAAAAAGGGGAAACCTGAGGGGAGAAGGCTCCCAGTTGGCTCCCAGTGCTCCCAGTTCATCTCTGGGCTGCCCCCAGTGTCACCAATGACCTCACCCCCCTCCCCAGCCAATCAGATGAAGGAGGCGGAGCCAGATGCACTCTCAGCTGTGATTGGTCTTCATTGTTGAGCAGAGGGCGTGGCCTCGGCTGGCTCCGCCCCTGGGGCAGGCATCGCTGTTTGATAGATCACCACGGGCTGGGGGCGGGACAGGGGGCGTGGTCAGTGTATGCCACGCCCACAAACCCCGCCCCAATGCCCATATAAGGCAGCAGGACTCTTATAAACCACACCCTCTCATTAATCACCCCTGGCCACGCCCCCTCCTGTCACTCACCATTGGCGTTGTCTTGGGGCGCCCCCTGGTGGCCGCCACGCAGCCAATCACAGCCAGCACCGCCCCCGCTGCCGATGACGTCAGCAGCAGCACGTGTGTGCCCAGCAGCATCCCCTGGTGGGTGGGAAAATGGGGGAAAATGAGGGGAAATCGGCTCAAAACGACAGAAAATTGACACTGAAATTGACCTGAAATTGACCCCAAAGCTGACCAAAATGCGACCCCATGTCGGACCTAAATCCAGTCCTAAAATGGCCCAGATATGACCCAAAATTTGATCCAGAACTGACCCAAAATTAATGCCGAACTGACCAAAAGTTGATTAAAAAGTGTCCCTAAATTAATTCCAAATTGTTCAAAAGTTTCTTAAAAACTGACCCAAAATTTATGCAGAAATTATCCAAAATTGGCCCAAAATTGACCCCAAATTGACCCAAAATGACCTGAAATTGACCCAAAAGTGATAAAAAATGACCAGAAAATGACCCAAAACTGACCTGGAAGTGACCATTAACTGACCATAAACTGACCCATGAGTGACCAATAACTGACCCATGAGTGACCAATAAATGACCCATGGGTGACCAATAAATGACCAATAAATGACCCATGGGTGACCAATAAATGACCATAAACTGACCCATGAGTGACCAATAACTGACCCATGGGTGACCAATAACTGACCATAAACTGACCCATGAGTGACCAATAACTGACCAATAACTGACCCATGAGTGACCAATAACTGACCCATGAGTGACCAATAAATGACCATAAACTGACCCATGAGTGACCAATAACTGACCATAAACTGACCCATAAGTGACCAATAACTGACCATAAACTGACCCATGAGTGACCAATAAGTGACCATAAACTGACCCAAAACTGACCAATAAATGTCCCAGAACTGACCCATGAGTGACCAATAACTGCCCCATAACTGCCCCAAACTGCCCCAGAATGACCCAGAGTGACCAGCATTGACCAGCAGTGACCAGCACTGACCAGTAGTGCCGAGTGCCCAGCACTGCCCAGCACTGACCAGTAGTGACCCAAACTGCTCCAGAGTGACCAGCACTGACCAGCACTGACCAGCATTGACCAGCACTGACCAGTAGTGACCAGTAGTGACCAGTAGTGACTAGCACTGACCAGCACTGACCAGCAGTGCCCAGTACTGACCATGAGTGACCAGCACTGACCAGCACTGACCAGCAGTGCCCAGTACTGACCAGTAGTGCCCAGCACTGCCCATGAGTGACCAGCAGTGCCCAGCAGTGCCCAGCAGTGACCAGCACTGCCCATGAGTGACCAGCACTGACCATGAGTGACCAGCAGTGACCAGCAGTGCCCAGCACTGACCAGTAGTGCCCAGCACTGACCAGCAGTGACCATGAGTGACCAGCAGTGACCAGCACTGACCAGTAGTGACCAGCACTGACCATGAGTGACCAGCAGTGCCCAGCACTGACCATGAGTGACCAGCACTGACCATGAGTGACCAGCACTGACCAGCCCTGACCAGCACTGACCATGAGTGACCAGCACTGACCAGTAGTGACCAGCACTGACCATGAGTGACCAGCAGTGCCCAGCAGTGACCAGTAGTGCCCAGCACTGACCATGAGTGACCAGCACTGACCAGTAGTGCCCAGCACTGACCATGAGTGACCAGCAGTGACCAGCAGTGCCCAGCACTGACCAGTAGTGCCCAGCAGTGACCAGCACTGACCATGAGTGCCCAGCACTGCCCAGCAGTGACCAGCACTGACCATGAGTGACCAGCAGTGCCCAGCACTGACCATGAGTGACCAGCCCTGACCAGCAGTGACCAGCACTGACCAGCACTGACCAGTAGTGCCCAGCACTGACCATGAGTGACCAGCACTGACCAGTAGTGACCAGCAGTGACCATGAGTGACCAGCACTGACCATGAGTGACCATGAGTGACCATGAGTGACCAGCAGTGACCGCTGGCGCTCACCTGCGCGGCCGGGCCCAGGTTGTAGCACCAGGGGCAGCTGTGGGGGAGGAGCAGCCCCTGCACGCCCAGGGCCAGGAAGGACACGATGGCCGCCACGATGTCCAGCGCCAGCGCGGCCCGAGCCTGCGGCCAGAGTGACCAGTGAGTGACCAGTGAGTGACCAGTGAGTGACCAATGAGTGACCAGCAGCAACCCACCCCAAAAAACCCCAAAAATGCCCAAAATCTGACCCAAAAGTGACCCAAAACAGACCCAAAATGTCAGCATGGCCGGACCATTGAGTGACCACTGAGTGACCAGTGAGTGACCAATGAGTGACCAATGAGTGACCACTGAGTGACCAGCAGCAACCCACACCAAAAAAACCCAAAAATGTCCAAATCTGACCCAAAAGTGACCTTAATGTGACCCACGATGTCAGCATGGCCTGACCATTGAGTGACCACTGAGTGACCAATGAGTGACCAATGAGGGACCAATGAGTGACCAATGAGTGACCATTGAGGGACCAATGAGTGACCAATGAGTGACCAATGAGTGACCATTGAGGGACCACTGAGTGACCATTGAGTGACCACTGAGTGACCACTGAGTGACCATTGAGGGACCAATGAGTGACCACAGAGTGACCAAGGAGTGACCACTGAGTGACCAATGAGTGACCAATGAGTGACCACTGAGTGACCACTGAGTGACCACTGAGTGACCAATGAGTGACCAATGAGTGACCATTGAGGGACCAATGAGTGACCAATGAGTGACCAATGAGTGACCATTGAGGGACCATTGAGGGACCACAGAGTGACCAAGGAGTGACCACTGAGTGACCACTGAGTGACCAATGAGTGACCATTGAGTGACCATTGAGTGACCACTGAGTGACTGCAAATTACCCAATAGTGACCAATAAATTACCCCAAAATGTCCCAAAATGTCCCCAAATTGACTCCAATTGGACCCAAAATGTCCCCAGGTGTGTCCCAGGTGTCCCCAAATGTCCCCAGGTGTGTCCCAGGTGTGTCCCCAGGTGTCCCCAGTCTCACCCGTCCGGCCGAGGGTCCCTTGGCCATGGCCGCCAGCGCCGCCCCTGCCACCATCAGCTGTGGAACCAGTACGGACCAGTATAAACCAGTATGGACCAGTATGGACCAGTGCGGACCAGTATGGACCAGTACGGACCAGTAACCCCAAATCCCCTTTTTACCCCTCCCAGTCCCTCCCAGTACAAACCAGTTCCCTCCCAGTTTGTCCCAATCCCCCCAAACCCCACACCAGTATAAACCAGTAACCCCAAATCGCCTCCCAGTCCCTCCCAGTCCCTCCCAGTCCATCCCAGTTTATCCCAGTCCCTCCTAGTTTGTCCCAGTTTGTCCCAGTCCCTCCCAGTTTATCCCAGTCCCTCCCAGTTTGATCCCAGTTTGTCCCAGTTTGTCCCAGTCCCTCCCAGTTTATCCCAGTCTGTCCCAGTTTGTCCCAGTCCCTCCCAGTTTATCCCAGTCCATCCCAGTTTGATCCCAGTTTGTCCCAGTCTGTCCCAGTCTGTCCCAGTTTATCCCAGTTTGTCCCAGTCCATCCCAGTTTATCCCAGTCTGTCCCAGTCCCTCCCAATTTGTCCCAGTCCATCCCAGTTTGTCCCAGTCCATCCCAGTCCATCCCAGTCCCCCCCAGTTTATCCCAGTTTGTCCCAGTCCGTCCCAGTCCCTCCCAGTCCATCCCAGTTTGATCCCAGTCCCTCCCAGTCCCTCCCAGTCCCTCCCAGTCCATCCCAGTTTATCCCAGTCCCTCCCAGTCCATCCCAGTCCCTCCCAGTCCCTCCCAGTCCCTCCCAGTCCCTCCCAGTCCCCCCCAGTCCCTCCCAGTCCATCCCAGTCCCCCCCAGTTTATCCCAGTCCGTCCCAGTCCCTCCCAGTCCCTCCCAGTCCCTCCCAGTCCCTCCCAGTCCGTCCCAGTCCGTCCCAGTCCGTCCCAGTCCCTCCCAGTTTATCCCAGTTTATCCCAGTCCCTCCCAGTCCCTCCCAGTCCCTCCCAGTTTATCCCAGTTTATCCCAGTCCCTCCCAGTCCCTCCCAGTTTATCCCAGTCCCTCCCAGTTTATCCCAGTCCCTCCCAGTTTATCCCAGTTTATCCCAGTCCATCCCAGTCCCTCCCAGTCCCTCCCAGTCCCTCCCAGTCCCTCCCAGTCCCCCCCAGTCCCTCCCAGTCCATCCCAGTCCCCCCCAGTTTATCCCAGTCCGTCCCAGTCCCTCCCAGTCCCTCCCAGTCCCTCCCAGTCCCTCCCAGTCCGTCCCAGTCCGTCCCAGTCCGTCCCAGTCCCTCCCAGTTTATCCCAGTCCCTCCCAGTCCCTCCCAGTTTATCCCAGTTTATCCCAGTCCGTCCCAGTCTCACCGCGGGGCCGCTCCCCAGGGCCGTTCCCAGCTGCGCCCCCAGGGGTTCCCGGAGCGCGGCCAGGAGGGACCCCCCGAGGGCCACCTGGAGGCTCCCGAGCAGCACCTGCGACACCTGGGGGGGGAGGGGCGGGTGAGGGGGGGGGGGGGAGGGGCTGCCCCTCCCCCACCCCCAAAAAACTACCTAAAAAATCCCCGGAAAAATCACCCAAAAATCAAAAAAAATATCCCCAAAAAATCCCCAAAAAATCCCCAAAAATCACACAAAGAATCCCCAAAAAATCACCCAAAAATTAAAAAAAAATCCCCCAAAAAATCACCAAAAAAAATCCACAAAAAATCCCCAAAAATCCCACAAAAATCCACAAAAAATCCACAAAAAATCCCAAAAAATCCCCCCAAAAATCCCCCAAAAATCCACAAAAAATCCCTAAAAAATCCTTTAAAAATCCCAAAAAAATCACCCCAAAATCCCCAAAACATCCCCAAAAATTCGCAAAAAATCCCCAAAAAATCACCCAAAAAATCTCCAAAAAATCACCCAAAATATCTCCAAAATCCCCAAAAAACACCCAAAAAATCACCAAAAAATCACCCAAAAAATCTCCCAAAGAATCCCCCAAAAATCCCCCGAAAAATCCCCGAAAAATCCCCCAAAAAATCCTCAAAAAATCCACAAAAAATCCCCCAAAATCACCTAAAAATCACCAAAAAAAATCAACCAAAAAATCACCCAAAAAATAAAAAAAAATCCCCCAAAAATCCCCAAAAAATCACCCAAAAAAATCCACAAAAAATCACCCAAAAAATCACCCAAAAAATTCCCAAAAAAAATCCCAAAAAAATCACCAAAAAATCACCCAAAAATCACCCAAAAAATCACCCAAAAATCACCCAAAAAATCACCCAAAAATCACCCAAAAAATAAAAAAAATCACCAAAAAAATCCCCAAAATCACCCAAAAATCACCCAAAAAATCCTCAAATATCCCCAAAAAATCACCCCAAAAATCACCCAAAAAATTCCCCAAAAATTCCCTAAAAAATCCCAAAAAATCAGTCAAAAATCACCCAAAAATCCCCAAAAAATCACCCAAAAATCCCTAAAAAAACCCCAAAAAATAAAAAAAAAATCCCCCAAAAAATCCCCAAAAAATCACCCAAAATAAAAAAAAAATCCCACAAAAAATCACCCAAAAATCCTCACAAATCCTCAAAAAATCCCCCAAAAAATCACCCAAAAATTCCCCAAAAAATCCCAAATTAAACAGGGGCCAAACCCGCCCCTCCCCCCACCCTAAAAAGAGACAAAATTGGATTTGGCCCCTCCCCCACCCTATAAAAGGACCCGGATTTTGCCCCTCCCCCAACCCCAAAAAACCCCAAAAATTCCAATCCTAAAAAGGACCCGGATTTTGCCCCTCCCCCACCCTAAAAAGGACCCGGATTTTGCCCCTCCCCCACCCCAAAAAGGACCCAAATTTGGCCCCTCCCCCACCCCCAAAAGGACCCAAATTTGGCCCCTCCCCCAATCCCCAAATCGCCCCTCCCCCACCGCTCAAAGGAGCCCAAATTTTCCCCTCCCCCACCCCAAAATTGCCCCTCCCCCACCCTAAAAATGACCCCAAACCCGCCCCTCCCCCACCCCCAAAATTTCTCCTCCCCCACCCCAAAAAGGACCCGGATTTGCCCCTCCCCCACCCCGGAAAGGAGCCAAAATTGGCCCCTCCCCCCCCAGCCCCGCCCCTCCCCCATTCCAAAGTCCCCACAATGTCCCCAGAGCCGCCCCTCCCCCACCGCCGGGGCCTCCCAGTTCATCCCAGTAGAAACCAGTAACGGCAAAACCAGTGTGAACCAGTGTGAACCAGTATAGACCAGTATAAACCAGTGTGAACCAGTATGAACCAGTGTAAACCAGTATAAACCAGTGTGAACCAGTATAGACCAGTATAGACCAGTATGAACCAGTGTAAACCAGTATAAACCAGTGTGAACCAGTATAGACCAGTATAGACCAGTATAAACCAGTGTGAACCAGTATAAACCAGTATAGACCAGTATGAACCAGTGTGAACCAGTGTGAACCAGTATAAACCAGTAACACCAAACGCCAAACCAGTATAAACCAGTATAAACCAGTGTGAACCAGTATGAACCAGTATAGACCAGTATAAACTAGTGTGAACCAGTATGAACTGCTATAAACCAGTATAAACCAGTATGAACCGGTATAAACCACTATAAACCAGTATAGACCAGTATAAACCAGTAACACCCAACGCCAAACCAGTACAAACCAGTACAAACCAGTAACCCCAGCTCCCCTTTTCCCCCCTCCCAGTACAAACCAGTACAAACCAGTAACCCCAGCTCCCCTTTTCCCCCCTCCCAGTACAAACCAGTACAAACCAGTAACCCCAGCTCCCCTTTTCCCCCCTCCCAGTACAAACCAGTACAAACCAGTAACCCCAGCTCCCCTTTTCCCCCCTCCCAGTACAAACCAGTACAAACCAGTAACCCCAGCTCCCCTTTTCCCCCCTCCCAGTACAAACCAGTACAAACCAGTAACCCCAGCTCCCCTTTTCCCCCCTCCCAGTACAAACCAGTATAAACCAGTCCAAAGCAGTCGCTCACCCCCAGCGCCAGGGGCTCCCCCCACAGCCCCGCCCCCTTCTTGGGGTGGGGGAGGGGTCCCGGGGGGGGTGGGGGAGGGGCCGCGGCCCCCGCCCCTCCCCCCGCGCCCGGCACCACCCGCGTCAGCAGCAGCAGCTCCGCCATGGACCAGTACGGACCAGTATGGACCAGTATAAACCAGTATGGACCAGTATAAACCGGTATGGACCAGTATGGACCAGTACGGACCAGTATAAACCAGTATGGACTGGTATGGACCAGTAACACCAGTCCCTCCCAGTCCGTCCCAGTCCCGCCCAGTTCCCTCCCAGTAACCCCAAATTCCAAACCAGTAACAAACCAGTATAAACCAGTAACCCCCAGTCCCCTCCCAGTCCCTCCCAGTTCCCTCCCAGTAACCCCAAACTCCAAACCAGTACAAACCAGTAACCGCAAATCCCCTCCCAGTCCCCTCCCAGTTCCCTCCCAGTCCCTCCCACTTCATCCCAGTCCCTCCCAGTTTGTCCCAGTCCCTCCCAGTCCCCTCTCAATCCCTTCCCAGTTCCCTCCCAGTAACCCCAAATTCCAAACCAGTACAAACCAGTACAAACCAGTAACCACAAATTCCCTCCCAGTCCCTCCCAGTCCCTCCCACTTCATCCCAGTCCCTCCCAGTTTGTCCCAGTCCCTCCCAGTTCCCTCTCAATCCCTTCCCAGTTCCCTCCCAGTAATCTCAAACTCCAAACCAGTAACAAACCAGTACAAACCAGTATAAACCAGTAACCCCAGATCCCCTCCCAGTCCCCTCCCAGTACAAACCAGTAACAAACCAGTATAAACCAGTAACCGCAAATTCCCTCCCAGTTCCTCCCAGTCCATCCCAGTTCCCTCCCAGTAACCCCAAACTCCAAACCAGTAACAAACCAGTAAAAACCAGTACAAACCAGTATAAACCAGTAACCCCCAGATCCCCTCCCAGTCCATCCCAGTCCCCTCCCAGTACAAACCAGCAACCCCAGATCCTCTCCCAGTTCCCTCCCAGTATAAACCAGTATAAACCAGTACAAACCAGTATAAACCAGTAACCCCAGATCCCCTCCCAGTCCCCTCCCAATCCCCTCCCAGTATAAACCAGTATAAACCAGTACAAACCAGTGTAAACCAGTACAAACCAGTAACCCCAGATCCCCTCCCAGTCCCCTCCCAGTCCCCTCCCAGTACAAACCAGTACAAACCAGTATAAACCAGTAACCCTTTATGGTCCCCCTTTTAAAGGCGGGGAGAAGGGGACAAAAGGGGGCGTGGCCAAACCAAACCCCGCCCCCGATTCAGGCCACGCCCATCCCTCAAAATGGCGCCGAAATGGCCCCAAAATGGCGCCGAATTTGGCCCCTCCCCCGTCCCAAAAGGCCCCGGATTTTCCCAATTTTGGGGCTAAAAATTCCGAATTTGGGGTAAAAAATAAAAATTTCCCCTTTTTTTTTTTGGTTTTCAGCAGCCGGGAGACGAAATTTGGGGTTGAAAATCTTTATTTTGGGTCAAAATTCACAAATTTGGCTGAAAAATCACAAATTTGGGTTAAAAAATCACAAAATTTGGGTTAAAATTACAATTTTGGGGTTAAAAATCACAGCTTTTGGTAACAAATCGCAATTTTGGGGTAAAAATATCCCAAATTTTGGGTTATAAAATCCTGATTTGGGGGCTTTAAAAAAATCCCAACTTTTGCCTATAAAATCCGAAATTTTGGGTTACAAAATCCCAATTTTTGCCTTACAAAATTCAAATTTTTGGCCAATAAAATTCCAATTTTTAGGCTATAAAATCCCAATTTTTGGGTTATAAAATCCCAATTTTTGCGTTACAAAATCCCAACTTTTTGGGTTATAAAATCTCAATTTTTTGCCTATAAAGTCCCAATTTTTGGGTTACAAAATCCCAATTTTTTGCCTATAAAAATCCCAATTTTGGGGGCTATAAAACCCCAATTTTTACCCACCAAATCCCAATTTTTTGCCTATAAAGTCCCAATTTTTGGGTTACAAAATCCCAACATTTTGCCTCTAAAATCCCAATTTTTTGCCAATAAAAATCCCAATTTTTGGGCTATAAAATCCGAAATTTTGGGTTACAAAATCCCAATTTTTTTGCCTACAAAAATTCCAATTTTTGGGTTATAAAATCCCAATTTTTTGCCTATAAAAATCCCAATTTTTGCCTATAAAAATCCCAATTTTTGGCCTATAAAATCCGAAATTTTGGGTTACAAAATCCCAATTTTTTGCCTATAAAATCCCAATTTTTGGGGCTATAAAATCCCAACTTTTTCCCTATAAAATCCCAATTTTTGGGTTATAAAATCCCAATTTTTTGCCTATAACAATCCCAATTTTTTGCCTATAAAGTCCCAATTTTTGGGTTACAAAATCCCAACTTTTTGCCTATAAAAATCCCAATTTTTGGGCTACAAAATCCGAAATTTTGGGTTATAAAATCCCAATTTTTTGCCTATAAAGTCCCAATTTTTGGGTTACAAAATCCCAATTTTTTGCCTATAGAAATCCCAATTTTGGGGGCTATAAAATCCCAATTTTTTGCCAATAAAAATCCCAATTTTTGGGGCTATAAAATCCCAATTTTTACCCACCAAATCCCAATTTTTTGCCTATAAAGTCCCAATTTTTGGGTTACAAAATCCCAGCTTTTTGCTCTAAAATCCCAATTTTTTGGCTACAAAATTCCAATTTTTTGCCTACAAAAATCCCAATTTTTGGCCTATAAAATCTCAATTTTTGGGCTACAAAATCCCAATTTTTTGCCTACAAAATCCCAATTTTTGGGTTATAAAATCCCAATTTTTTGCCGAAAAAATCCCAATTTTTTGCCTATAACAATCGCAATTTTTGGGGCTATAAAATCCGAATTTTTGGGTTATAAAATCTCAATTTTTTGCCTATAAAGTCCCAATTTTTGGGTTACAAAATCCCAATTTTTTGCCTATAAAAATCCCAATTTTTGGGCTATAAAATCCGAAATTTTTGGTTATAAAATCCCAATTTTTTGCCAATAAAATCCCAATTTTTTGCCAATAACAATCCCAATTTTTTGCCTATAAAGTCCCAATTTTGGGGCTATAAAATCCCAATTTTTTGCCTATAAAATCCCAATTTTTGGGGCCAAAAAATCCCAATTTTTTTGCTTTCAAAAGCGTCGATTTTGGGGTCCAGCTCCGGATTTTTGGGGTTAAAAGCAGCGGATTTGGGGCTGGGGCTCCCCCAGCAGCGCCACCCGTGGAGCCCCGAGCGTCACCAGCGCCGGCGGCGGCAAAATGACGTAGGCGGGGACGGCTGACGTCATCGGCGACGTCGGCGGTGACGTCATCGGTGGGCGGGGCAGCTGCGGGGGGGGAAGAGAGGGGGAAAAAAGGGTTAAAAATGGGGAATTTTGGGGGTAAAAATGGGGATTTTGGGGGGTAAAAAAGGGGAATTTTGGGGGTTAAAAATGGGGATTTGGGGGGGTTAAAAATGGGGATTTGGGGGGTTAAAAAATGGGGATTTTGGGGGGTAAAAATGGGGAAATTTGGGGTTAAAAATGGGGATTTTGGGGGGTTGAAAATGGGGAATTTTGGGGTTAAAAATGGGGATTTTGGGAGGGTAAAAAAGGGGAATTTTGGGGTTAAAATGGGGAATTTGGGGTTAAAAATGGGGATTTTGGGGGGGTAAAAAAGGGGGATTTGGGGGTTAAAAATGGGGGATTTTGGAGGGTTAAAAATGGGGATTTGGGGGGTAAAAAGGGGAATTTTGGGGTTAAAAATGGGGAAATTTGGGAGGGTAAAAATGGGGATTTTGGGGTTAAAAATGGGGATTTTGGGGGGTAAAAATGGGGATTTTGGGGGTTGCAAATTGGATTTTTTGGGGTAAAAAAGGGGAGTTTTGGGGTTAAAAATGGGGAATTTTGGGGTTAAAAATGGGGATTTTGGGGGTTGCAAATTGGATTTTTTGGGGTTAAAATGGGGATTTTGGGGGTTAAAAATGGGGAATTTTACGGGGTAAAAATGGGGATTTTGGGAGGGTAAAAAAGGGGATTTTTTTTGAGGTTAAAATGGGGATTTTTGGTGTTAAAAATGGGGATTTTGGGGGTTGAAAATGGGGAATTTGGGGGGTAAAAAAGGGATTTTTTTCAGGTTAAAACGGGAATTTTTGGGGTTAAAAATGGGAAATTTGGGGAGGGTAAAAAAGGGGGATTTTAGGGGGTTGAAAATGGGGAATTTGGGGTTAAAAAAATCGGATGTTTGGGGGCGTAAAAAATGGAATTTTTGAGTTGAAAAGTGGGGATTTTGGGGCTAAAAAATTGAATTTTGGGGTGTTTAAAAACGGCATTTTTGGGGGGTTGCAAATTGGATTTTTTGGGGTTAGAAAGGGGAATTTTGGGGGGTTAAAAATTTCTATTTTTAGGGTTAAGAATGGGATATTGGGGGTAAGAAAAAAACAGGATTTGGGGTTAAAAAGGGGAATTTGGGGCGTAAAAAAATTGAAATTTTTGCGGTGAGAAATGAAACGTTTGGGGCTAAAAATGGGAATTTTTTGGGGTTAAAAAATCGGATGTTTGGGGGCGTAAAAAATGGAATTTTTGAGTTGAAAAGTGGGGATTTTGGGGCTAAAAAATTGAATTTTGGGGTGTTTAAAAACGGCATTTTTGGGGGTTGCAAATTGGATTTTTTGGGGTTAGAAAGGGGAATTTTGGGGGGTTAAAAATTTACATTTTTAGGGTTAAGAATGGGATATTGGGGGTAAGAAAAAAACAGGATTTGGGGTTAAAAATTTTGAAATTTCGCGGTGAGAAATGAAACGTTTGGGGCTAAAAATGGGAATTTTTTGGGGGTTAAAAAATCGGATTTTTGGGGGGTTAAAACCTGAAATTTGGGGGGGTTAAAAATGGAATTTTGGGGGGGCTGAGGAACTGAAAATTTAGGGGATAAAAATGGTAAATTTGGGTTAAAAAAGGGGGAATTTGGGGACTTACCTGGGCTGGGGGAGGGGAGCAGGGCCGGGGGTGGCGCTGGGCCCTGGGGGGAGCCCGGGGGGGACCCTTGGGGTGACTTTTGGGGTGACCCCGGGAGGGGCCCTTGGAACGGCCCCGGCGGCGGCGGCAGCAGCGGCAAAGGCGCCCCATGGCCTCAGAACTGGGGGAAAACGGGGGGAAAATCGGCCAAAAACGAGCCAAAATGGGCAAAAAATGAGGCAAAACCCAAAAACAGTCAAGGTAAACCCCAAAAAAACCGGCCCAGAATGACCCAAATAGGCCCAGAATCGCCCCGAAATTGCCAAAAATACGCCCAAAATGAGCGAAATATTTTAAGTATTCCGGGATAGCCCAAAATTACCCGAAATAAGGCAAAAAAAATTCTTAAAATTCTTCAAATCCCACACGAATCCAACTCACCCCAAAATTCCCCCAAATCCCCCAAAAAAATCACCCTAAGAGTCCCAAAATTCCCCTAAAAATTCAAATCTCCCCCAAAACCTCCTGAAATTGCCCCAAATTTCCCCCAAATCCGCCCAAAAAACCCAAATCCCCCCAAGCCCTCGCTGCCTCCACAAAATCCCAAAATTCCCCAAAATTCCCCCAAAATTCCCCCAAAATTCTCCCCAAATCCCCCTAAAAAACCCAAATCCCCAAAATTTCCTCAAACCCCCCCGAACCTCCCCAAATTCCCCTAAAAACCCCAAATTCTCCTCAAATCCTCCTCAAATTTCTCCCAAATCCCCAAAAATCTCCCAAATTCTCCCCAAATCCCCCCAAATCCCCCAAAACGTCCCAAATTTCCCCTAAAAATCCCCAAAATTGCCCCAAAACCTCCCCAAATCCCCCCAAAATCCCCTGAATTCCTAAAAAACCCAAAATCCCCCCAAAATCCCCAAATCTCCCCAAAATCTCCCCAAATCCCCCCAAATTTTCTCCCCTAAACCTCCCAAAATCCCCTAAAAATCCCCATTAAAAATGCCCCAAATTCCCCCCAAAACCGCCACAAATTCCCCCCAAAATTCCAAATTTCCCCCCCCCAAAAAACCCCAAAATTCCCCCAAACCTTCCCAAAAAAAAAAATCCCCAAATTCCCCTAAAATGTCCCCAAAATCCCCCAAAATTCCCCTCCAAAAAACCCCAAATTCACCTAAAAAGCCCCAAATCCCCAAAAATCTCCAGAATTCCTCTCCCAAAAACCCCAAATCCCCCTAAAACATCCCAAAATCCCCAAAATCCCGAAAACCCCCAAAATTCCCCTCCAAAAAACCCCAAAATCCCCAAAATTCCCCCAAAATTCCCCTCCAAAAAACCCCAAAATTCCCCGAATTTCCCCTTAAAACCCCAAAAATCGCTTTGAAAATCCCCACAAAACCCCCAAAATTTTCCCCAAATTTCCCCCAAAACCACCCCAAAAACCCCAAATTTCCCCTCAAACCCTCCCGCACCCCAAAATCCCCCAAATTTCCCCCAAAACTTCCCCAAATCCGCCCAAATTTTCTCCCCTAAATCTCCCAAAACTCCCCTAAAAATCCCCAAAATTCGCCCCAAAAACTCCACAAAATCGCCCCAAAATCCCAAATTTTCCCCCAAAAAAACCCCAAATTTCCCCCAAACCCTCCCGCACCCCAAAATCCCCCAAATTTCCCCCAAAATTCCCATTTTCCCCTTGCCTGATCTCGAGCAGTTTCACCCCAAATTCGGCCGCGGCCGCTCTGGGATTTTTGGGGTGTGTGTGGGGGGCGGGGTCGCATTTTTTGGGGCGCGGTGACGTCATCACCGCAACCCCTTCATTCCCACCCTTATGACGTCATCAGCGCCCCAAAAAAAACCCCCTTTAATTAAAACCCCTCCAAACCTTTAATTAAAACCCCAAAAAACGAGGTCGATCCTAAAAAACAAAAAAACCCCAAAACCGGTCCGGGCACCCCAAAAACCGGCTCGGGAGCGTGATGACGTCATCGGGGCGCCGATTTAGGTCACGGAGCCCCAAAATGGCCCCGGGCACCCCAAAAATTGAGGCGGAAACCGCAAAATTGGGGGAGGGGAGGGGAGGGGAGAGAAGGAAAGAAAATGGCGGCGGTGACGTCATCGGGGAGGCGGGAAAGGGGCGGGGCTTGGGAAAGGGGGCGGGGCTTGGGAATGGGGACGGGAATTGGGGGATTTGAGGCCAAAAATCGGGGATTTCGCCCCAAAATTTGGGGATTTCACCCCAAAATTGGGGATTTCTGAGGGCAAATCGGGGATGGGGACCCGGAATTTGGGGATTGGAGCCCGAAATTTGGGGATTTGAGCTCAAAATTTGGGGATTTTAAACCCAAAATTTGGGGATTTCAGGCCAAAAATTGGGGATTTAACCCCAAAATTTGGGATTTGAGTGCAAAAATTTGGGGATTTCACCCCAAAATTGGGGATTTTTGAGGGCAAATCGGGGATGGGGACCTGGAATTTGGGGATTGGAGCCCGAAATTTGGGGATTTGAGCTCAAAATTTGGGGATTTTAAACCCGAAATTTGGGGATTTCAGGCCAAAAATTGGGGATTTAACCCCAAAATTTGGGATTTGAGTGCAAAAATTTGGGGATTTCACCCCAAAATTGGGGATTTTTGAGGGCAAATCGGGGATGGGGACCTGGAATTTGGGGATTGGAGCCCGAAATTTGGGGATTTGAGCTCAAAATTTGGGGATTTTAAACCCGAAATTTGGGGATTTCAGGCCAAAAATTGGGGATTTAACCCCAAAATTTGGGATTTGAGTGCAAAAATTTGGGGATTTCACCCCAAAATTGGGGATTTTTGAGGGCAAATCGGGGATGGGGACCTGGAATTTGGGGATTGGAGCCCGAAATTTGGGGATTTGAGACGAAAATTTGGGGATTTCACCCCAAAATTGGGGATTTTTGAGGCCAAATCTGGGATGGGGACCCGGAATTTGGGGATTTGAGCTCAAAATTTGGGGATTTAACCAAAAAAATCCAGGAAGGGACCCAAAAATTGGGGATTTAACCCCAAAACTTGGGGATTTGAGTGCAAAAATTTGGGGATTTCACCCCAAAATTGGGGATTTTTGAGGGCAAATCAGGGATGGGGACCCGGAATTTGGGGATTGAACCCCGAAATTTGGGGATGGGGGCTCAAAATTTGGGGATTTTAAACCCAAAATTTGGGGATTTGAGCCCAAAAATTGGGGATTTCACCCAAAAATCCGGGAAGGGGAGTGGAAATTTGGGGACTGGACTCCGAAATTTGGGATTTTGAGCCCAAATCTGGGAAGGGAACCAAAAATTGGGGATTTAACCCCAAAATTTGGGGATGGGACTCCAAAATTTGGGGATGGGACCCAAAATTTTGGGCATTCTGCCCCAAAATGAGCCCAGGAGCCCCAAAATTCGGGGAATTGACCCCAAAAATGGGACCTGGACCCCAAAATTTGAGATCTTAACCCCAAAATCGGACTGGGAACCCCAAAATTTGGGGATTTAACCCCAAAATCCGGAAGGGGACCCAAAATTTGGGATCTGGACCCCGAAATTGGGGAATGGGACCCGAAATTCTGGGATTTCACCCCAAAATTTGGGGATGGGACCAGAAATTTGGGGATTGAACCCCAAAATTTGGGAATTGGACCCCAAAATTTGTGAATGTGAGCCCAAAATTTGGAACTGAGCCCCAAAATTTGGGAATTTTGTCCCAAAAATTTGGGAAAGGGACCCAAAATTACGGGATTGGACCCCAAAATTGGGTTCTGGACCCCAAAATTTGGGAATTTCACCCCAAAATTTGGGATTTGCCTCGAAAATTTGGGAATTTCGGCCCCAAATCCCCCAGTGACATCACCGCCTCATTTGCATATGGCTCATTTGCATAGCCCACCCCACCGCGGCTCTCCATTTGTGCGTCCCTCATTAGCATAAATCTAATTTGCATATCGGCGCCCCACCCACACCAAGGAGTCGAGGCTCGGCAATCCAGCTCATTTGCATGTTCATTTGCATGTTCATTTACATATCGGGGCTTGGCACAATAAATCCGTTAATTATGGCACTCATTTGCATACGGGCGTTCATTTGCATACAGCGATGTGTAGACACGGCGGTGCTCATTTGCATACGGTGCTCGGTGCTCATTTGCATGCCCCGCCTCATTTGCAGGTTCATTTGCATATCGCAGTTAAGTGAGATGTGCATTTGTGCGGCTGTGTCAGTGCTCATTTGCATAATGCTTGTTTATGTACAGCTCATTTACATATTAAATAACCCGCGCTCACAATTGTCGTCCCTCATCTCCATCTCATTTGCATATCGACATTACAACGTCCCATTTGCATATAACCTCATTTACATATATTTACACATCCCTCATTTGCATATCACCCTCACTTGTATTGCCACACCCCCCTCATTTGCATAAAGTGCTGTTGAGGTCTTGTCCTCTTGACTCATTTACATATTGCTCTTTTAAATATCGCTCATTTGCATACAGCTCATTTACATACAGCTCATTTACATGCACACTCTCTCTCACACTGGGGGGGGGGATCGACCCCAAATTTGGGGAATTTGACCCCAAAATTTTGGGGATTTTCCCCAAAAATTTGGGGGTTTTTTAATCCCAAATTTTGGATTTTTCACCCCAAAATTTTGGGGGAATTTCAGGGCAATTTTGGGATCGTTTTTTTCTAAATTTTGAAAGATTTTATCCCAAATTTGGGGTATTTTTATACTAAATTTTGAGAGGTTTTGTCGAAATTTTGGATTTTTTTTCTCCCAAATTTTGTAGGATTTTTTTTCCTAAATTTTGGCTTCTTTTCCCTCAAATTTTGAGGCTTTTGCCCCCAAACTTTGGGATTTTTTTCCCCAAAATTTTGGTATTTTTTCCCCCTAAATTTTGGAATTTTTCCTCTCAAGTTTTTGGGAATTGTTCCCTCCAAATTTTGGGATTTTTTTCCCCTCAATTTTTCGGGAAATTTTCCTTAAAATTTGGAATTTTTCTGCTCCAAAATCTGGGATTTTCTTCTCCAACTTTTAAGGAAATTTTCCCCAAATTTTGCAGAATTTCCCCAGAAATTTTTGTATTTTTTCCCCTAAATTTTGAGATTTTTTCATCCAAATTTTGTGACTTTCCCTCTCGAATTTTTCTGATTTTCCTCCAAATTTTCAGATTTTTTTACCTCCAAATTTTCGGATTTTTTTACCTCAAATTTTCGAATTTTTTCTCTCAATTTGGGGCATTTTCCCTCCCAATTTTGTGGATTCCCCTCCCTCCCCCCTCCCAAATTTTTGAGATTTTATTCCTCAAATTTTTGATGTTTTTTCCTCCAGCTTTTGGGAATTTTTTTCCCCAAATTTTGGGGATTTTTCCCCCGGGATTTTGGGAAATTTTTGGTGGATTTTTGGTGATTTTTCCCTCCAACTTTTGGGACTTTTTTCCCCAAATTTTTGGTGTTTTTCCCTCCAGCTTTTGGGAATTTTTTTGCCCAAATTTTGGGATTTTTCCCCAAGATTTTGGGAATTTTTTTCCCCAAATTTTGTGGATTCCCCCACCCCACCCCCCCAAATTTTTGAGATTTTTTTCCCTCAAATTTTTGGTATTTTTTGGTGTTTTTCCCTCCAACTTTTGGGATTTTTTTTGCCCAAATTTTGGGAATTTTCCCCCAAGATTTTGGGAATTTTTTTCCCCAACTTTTGGGAATTTTCCCCCAGATTTTGGGAATTTTTTTTGCCCAAATTTTTGAGATTTTTTCCTCAAATTTTTGGTGTTTTTCCCACAGATTTTGGGAATTTTTTTGCCCAAATTTTTGAGATTTTTTTCCTCAAATTTTTGGTGTTTTTCCCCCAGATTTTGGGAATTTTTTTCCCCAAATTTTGGGATTTTTCCCCCGAGATTTTGGGAATTTTTTTCCCCAACTTTTGGGAATTTTCCCCCGGATTTTGGGAATTTTTTTGCCCAAATTTTTGAGATTTTTTTCCTCAAATTTTTGGTGTTTTTCCCACAGATTTTGGGAATTTTTTTCCCCAACTTTTGGGAATTTTCCCCCAGATTTTGGGAATTTTTTTGCCCAAATTTTTGAGATTTTTTTTCCTCAAATTTTTGGTGTTTTTCCCACAGATTTTGGGAATTTTTTTGCCCAAATTTTGGGATTTTTCCCCCAGATTTTGGGAATTTTTTTGCCCAAACTTTGGAAATTTTCCCCCGCGATTTTGGGAATTTTTTTCCCCAACTTTTGGGAATTTTCCCACAGATTTTGGGAATTTTTTTGCCCAAATTTTTGAGATTTTTTTCCTCAAATTTTTGGTGTTTTTCCCACAGATTTTGGGATTTTTTTTCCCCAAATTTTGGGATTTTTCCCCCGAGATTTTGGGAATATTTTTCCCCAAATTTTGGGATTTTTCCCCCGAGATTTTGGGAATTTTTTTCCCCAAATTTTGGGATTTTTTCCCCAGATTTTGGGATTTTTTTCCCCAAATTTTGGGATTTTTCCCCCGAGATTTTGGGAATATTTTTCCCCAAATTTTGGGATTTTTCCCCCCAGATTTTGGGAATTTTTGTGCCCAAATTTTGGGGATTTTTCCCCAATTTTGGGGTCTTGGGGGGAGGGGGATCGGGGCCATGCGGGGTCAGGGTGGGGCCCCCCCGGGGGGGGTTATTGCAGGGGGGGGCCTGGGGGGGTCAGGGGTCACTCGGGGTCACTCGGGGTCACTCGGGGTCACTCAGGGGTCACTCGGGGTCACTCGGGGTCACTCGGCCACCTGGACGCCGCCGCAGTTTTCTTTGCTCTCCGAGGTGATGGCCAAATACTCCGACCTGAGGAGGGGGGAGGGGAGAAATTCGGGGTGTGGGAGGGGCCCCAAAATTCCGGGAAGCCCAAAATCCCAAAAATCCCACCCCCAAAATGCCCGAAAATAAAAAAAAATCCGGTGCAAAAAGGGCAAAAATCGCCAAAATTCCCACCCCGAAAAGTCCCCAAAAAATTCGCCCGAGAAAATCCGGAAAATTCCAGCCCGAAAAGTCCCAAAATCAAAAAGGAATTCCAGCCAAAATCCCAAGAATTTCACTGGAAAATGTCCCAAAATAAAAAAAAAAAACCACCCCAAAAAGCATCAGAATTAAAAAAATTCCACCTAAAAATCCCCAAAAATTCCACCCAGAAAATCCCAAAAATTCCACCCCAAAATGCCCCAAAATGTCGCCCAAAAATGCTCCAAAATCTCAGAAATTCGACCCCGAATGGTCCCAAAAATCCCACAAATTCCACCCCAAAAAGTCCCAAAAATCCCCAAAAATTCCCCCCAGAAAAATTCCACCCCAAAAAGTCCCAAAATCAAAAAGAAATCCCAGCCAAAATCCCAAGAATTCTGCCCAAAAATGTTCCAAAATAAAAAAAAATCCGGTCCAAAAAGTCCCAAAAATCTCAAAAATTCCGCCCCAAAATGTCCCCAAAAAATCCCAAAAATTCCATCCCAAAATGCCCCAAAAATGCTCCAAAATCCCAGAAATTCGACCCCTAATGGTCCCAAAAAATCCCAAAAAATTCCACCCCAAAAAGTCCCAAAAATCCCCAAAAATTCCCCCCAGAAAATCCCAAAAATTCCATCCCAAAAAGTCCCGAAATCAAAAAGAAATTCCAGCCAAGAATCCCCAAAATTTCCCCAAAAAAATCCCACAAATTCCACCCCAAAAAGCCCCAAAATCCAAAAAATCCAGTTTTTTGCGTTTCCCCCCCAAATCCCAACCCAAACCCCTCCAAATTTAAACCACGCCCCTTTGGACCACACCCTCTCCCAAAGCCACGCCCCCACGCTTTAAGCCACGCCCCCTCCCACCATTTTGAGACCCCATTTTCCTCCCAATTTCCCCATTTTTCGCCCCATTTTCACCCAATTTTTTACATTTCCCCCCAAATCCCAACCCAAACCACTCCTAATTTAAACCACGCCCCCCACGCCCAAAGCCACGCCCTCACGCCTTAAGCCACGCCCCCTCCCACCATTTTGAGACCCCATTTTCCTCCCAATTTCCCCATTTTTTGCCCAATTCTCACCCAATTTTTTACATTTCCCCCCCAAATCCCAACCCAAACCACTCCTAATTTAAACCACGCCCCCACTCCCAAAGCCACGCCCTCACGCCTTAAGCCACGCCCCCTCCCACCATTTTGAGACCCCATTTTCCTCCCAATTTCCCCATTTTTCGCCCCATTTTCACCCAATTTTTTACATTTACCCCCAAATCCCAACCCAAACCACTCCTAATTTAAACCACGCCCCCACTCCCAAAGCCACGCCCTCACGCCTTAAGCCACGCCCCCTCCCACCATTTTGAAACCTCGTTTTCCTCCTAATTTCCCCATTTTTCGCCCCATTTTCACCCAATTTTTTACATTTACCCCCAAATCCCAACCCAAACCACTCCTAATTTAAACCACGCCCCCACTCCCAAAGCCACGCCCTCACGCCTTAAGCCACGCCCCCTCCCACCATTTTGAAACCCCGTTTTCCTCCTAATTTCCCCATTTTTCGCCCCATTTTCACCCAATTTTTTACATTTACCCCCAAATCCCAACCCAAACCACTCCTAATTTAAACCACGCCCCCACTCCCAAAGCCACGCCCTCACGCCTTAAGCCACGCCCCCTCCCACCATTTTGAGACCCCATTTTCCTCCCAATTTCCCCATTTTTTGCCCAATTCTCACCCAGTTTTTTACATTTCCCCCTCAAATTCCAACCCAAACCACTCCTAATTTAAACCACGCCCCCCACTCCCAAAGCCACGCCCCCTCCGCCATTTTGAAACCCCGTTTTCCTCCTAATTTCCTCAATTTTTTCCTTTTTTCCGCCCGTTTTTTTTTTCATTTTTCCCCCCCCAAATTTCGCCTGCTGGTTAAGCCCCGCCTCCCCCCCTTCCTGGCCCCGCCCACTCACGCGCTGTCGGGGGGCGGGGACGCGGCCGCCACCTTGCGGTAGCAGTAGAGCATCTCGGCGGCGAGCCAGAGCGTCAGCACCACGATCAGCACGTACATCAGGATCTCGGACACGATGGACGCCAGGTCCCGCCGCGCTTCAGGGGGGGAAAAGGGGGCACCAAAAAATTCCCAAAACCCTCAGGAATTGTCCCCAAAAAGTTTCCCTCAAAGTTCCCAAAAAAATCCCCCCAAAAAATGCCCGGAAAATTCCGCGGTTTTGGAGGTAAAATTGTCCTTCTGGGGCTAAGCCACGCCCATTCCCGCCTAAGCCACGCCCACCTGCTGCCTTATATGGGTATGGAGCCTTCCCAGTGCTGGCCAGCAGCTTCCAGTGAGGCCCAGTTTGATCCCAGTTTGATCCCAGTTTGATCCCAGTGCCCTCCCAGTGCAATCCCAGTGCTCCCAGTTTGATCCCAGTGCCCTCCCAGTTTGATCCCAGTGCCCTCCCAGTGCTCCCAGTTTGATCCCAGTTTGATCCCAGCGCTCCCAGTTTGATCCCAGTTCCCTCCCAGTTTGATCCCAGTGATCCCAGTACGATTGAAATGTGATCCCAGTGATTCCCAGTCCCTCCCAGTTTGATCCCAGTGCTCCCAGTTTGATCCCAGTCCCCTCCCAGTCCCCTCCCAGTAACGCCCAGTGCTCCCAGTATGATTGAAATGTGATCCCAGTGATTCCCAGTCCCTCCCAGTTTGATCCCAGCGCTCCCAGTTTGATCCCAGTCCCCTCCCAGTTTGATCCCAGTGATCCCAGTCCCCTCCCAGTAATGCCCAGTGCTCCCAGTATGATTGAAATGTGATCCCAGTGATTCCCAGTCCCTCCTAGTTTGCTCCCAGTTTGCTCCCAGTTTGATCCCAGTCCCCTCCCAGTTTGATCCCAGTGATCCCAATGCCCTCCCAGTAACGCCCAGTGCTCCCAGTATGATTGAAATGTGATCCCAGTGATTCCCAGTCCCTCCCAGTTTGATCCCAGTCCCCTCCCAGTTTGATCCCAGTGATCCCAGTCCCCTCCCAGTAACGCCCAGTGCTCCCAGTATGATTGAAATGTGATCCCAGTGATTCCCAGTCTCCCTCAATGAACTCCCAGTGTCTCCCCCTGGTGGCGGCTTTGGGAATTGAAGCGTCCTCCCAGCGCCTCCCAGTAATTCCCAGTCCCTCCCAGTCCCTCCCAATCCATCCCAATCCCCTCCCAGTCCATTCCAACCAACTCCCAGTCCCTCCCAGTTTATCCCAGTCCCTCCCAGTCCATCCCAGTTCCCCTTTAATCCCTTCCAGCTCCATTCCACTCCCTCCCAGTCCCTTCCAACCAACTCCCAGTCCCTCCCAGTTTATCCCAGTCCCTCCCAGTTTATCCCAGTCCCTCCCAGCACCTTTCTCCACCACGGCCAGCCGCAGGGTCTGGTTCCTGGCCAGGCTCTGGGTGTAACCCAATTCCCTCCCAGTCCATTCCCAGTCCCTCCCAATCCCTTCCAACCACATCCCAGTTCATCCCAGTCCCTCCCAGTTTATCCCAGTGCCTCCCAGTTCATCCCAGTGCCTCCCAGCACCTTTCTCCACCACGGCCAGCCGCAGGGTCTGGTTCCTGGCCAGGCTGTAGGTGTAGCCCTCGAAGGTCAGGTTGCGTTTCAGCCGGCACACGTACTGCCCGGCGTGGCTGCGCTTCACCTCCATCAGCCACACCGACAGGTCCTGCAGGTCCCGCGTGCCCCGCGAGCCGTTCCAGGAGATCACCCCGAAAAACGGCCCAGGAGCCACCCACTCGCCCTCCTCGGGGCTGTAGTGCAGGATCTGCACCGGTAAGAACCAGTAAGAACCAGTAAGAACCAGTAAAGGTTGGTGGGGAGGGATTGGAAATGGGCTTGGTTCAGTGGCACCCTCTGGTGGTTGAGTTTGGTATTGCAATTGTGGCGCAAGTAATTCCCAGTAGCTCCCAGTTTAGCCCAGATCGGCCCAGTGAGTCCCAGTATGGCCCGGGGCTCTTTAGGGTCTCTCCAGTGCCTCCCAGTAGCTCCCACTTCATCCCAGTCCATCCCAGTTCCCCTCAATGAACTCCCAGTGTTTCCCCAGCTCCCCCTGGTGGCGCCACTGGGAACTGCAGCGTCCTCCCAGTAACTCCCAGTCCCTCCCAGTTTATCCCAGTTCCCCCCAGTCCCCTCCCAGTTTGTCGCAATCCCATCCCAGTCCTCCTCAATTCCCTCCCAGTGTTTCCCCAGCTCCCCCTGGTGGTGCCATTGGGAACTGCAGCGTCCTCCCAGTTCCTCCCAGTCCCCCCCAGTCCATCCCAGTTTGTCCCAATCCCATCCCAATCCCTCCCAGTCCTTCTCAATTCGCTCCCAGTGTTTCCCCAGCTCCCCCAGTGTTGCCTTTGGGAACTGCAGCATCCTCCCAGTCCCTCCCAGTTTATCCCAATCCCCTCCCAGTCCCTCCCAGTCATTCCCAATCCCCTTCCAGTTTATCCCAATCCATTTCCAGTCCATTCCCAATCCCTCCCAGTGTTTCCCCAGCTCCCCCTGGTGGCGCCATTGGGAACTGCAGTGTCCTCCCAGTCCCTCCCAGTTTATCCCAATCCCCTCCCAGTCCCTCCCAGTTTATCCCAGTTTATCCCAATCCCCTCCCAGTCCCTCCCAGTCATTCCCAATCCCATCCCAGTCCCCTCCCATTTCATCCCAATCCCATCCCAGTCCTCCTCAATTCGCTCCCAGTGTTTCCCCAGCTCCCCCTGGTGGCGCCATTGGGAACTGCAGCGTCCTCCCAGTAACTCCCAGTCCCTCCCAGTTTATCCCAATCCCATCCCAGTCCCTCCCAGTTTATCCCAATCCCATCCCAGTGCCTCCCAGTGACCTTCTCGAACTGGGGGGCCCCCTCAGGACGGAAGAACCACTCGCTCTCGGCCTCGGCCGGGGTCTCGCTGCGGCGCTTGCAGGCGATGCAGAGCAGCCGGAACGGCGCCCCCAGCACGGCCTCGGTGCCCGAGGCCACCTCCACGCACCCCCCCAGGGCCCCCGAAACTGCAGGGAGGGGGGGAAAAAGATGGGGGGGAGGGATCAGGACAGAATTCCAGAATTTTCCTGAAATTCCCAAAAAAATTGGTGAAATTCCGTAGAAATTTGATGGAAATTTGGTCCAAAAATCCACCCAGAAATGGTTAAAATTGACCCAAAATTGACCCAAAATCCACCCCCAGGACTCCCAAAATTGTGGAGAGGGGAGGGAAGGGGCGGATCAGGAGAGAATTCCCGAATTTTCCTGAAATTCCCAAAAAATTCCCCAAAAATTCCTGTGAAATTCCATTGAAGCTGGAGCGAAATTTGGTCCAAAAAACCACCCCAAAAATGGTTAAAATTGACCCAAATTGGAGTCAAAGTTCAGCCCCAAAATCCGAAAAATGGGGCAGAGGAGAAGAGGAGGGTCAGGAAGAAATTCCCAAATTTTCCCAAAATTCCCCCAAAATTCCTGTGAAATTCTGTTAAAATTTGAATGAAATTTGGTCCAAGAACCACTAAAAATTGTTAAAATCGACCCAAAGTGGAGTCAAAATCCACCCCCAGGACCTCAAAATTACAGGGAGGGGGAGAAAGGGGGAGGTCAGGAAGGAATTCCCAAATTTTCCTAAAATTCAAAAAAATTCCCAAAAAAAAATCCCCCAAAAATTCCTGTGAATTTCTGTTTAAATTTGATGGAAATTTGGTAAAAAAAAGCATTAAAAATTGTTAAAATCGACCCAAATTTGACCTAAAATCCAGCCCCAAGATGCCAAAAATGGGGTCAGGAAGAAATTCCCAAAATTTCCCAAAATTCCCCAAAAATTCAGTGAAATTTGACAGAGATTTGGTCAAAAAATCCACCCAGAAATGGTTAAAATTGACCCAAAATTGACCCCAAATTGACCCCAAATTGACCCCAAATCCACCCCCAGAACCCCAAAATTGTGGAGAGGGGAGAGAACGGGAGGGGTCAGGAAAGAATTCCCGAATTTTCCCAAAATTCCCCCCAAAATTCCTGGGAAATTCCAATAAAATTTGGTCCAAAAATCCACCCAAAGATTTGGGGACATTTTTGGGGTCCCAGGTGACATTTTGGCCACATTTTGGGGACATTTGGGGACATTTTGGGGGTTCCAAGTAACATTTGGGGACATTTTGGGCACATTTTG
This sequence comes from Molothrus aeneus, assembly GCF_037042795.1. Lineage (NCBI taxonomy): Eukaryota > Metazoa > Chordata > Aves > Passeriformes > Icteridae > Molothrus > Molothrus aeneus. The sequence continues at coordinate 720,306 of NW_027098964.1, read as the reverse complement.
GGACATTTTGGGGTCCCAGGTGACATTTTAGGACATTTTGGGGGTCCCGGGTGACGTTTGGGGACATTTTTTGACTCATAGGTGACTTGGGGGGGGTCCCAGGTGACATTTAGGGACATTTTGGGGTCTCAGGGGACATCTGGGCATATTTTGGGACATTTTGGGGACATTTTGGGGGTCCCAGTTGACATTTGGGAATATCTCGAGGGTCCCAGGTGACATTTTGGGGACATTTGGGCACATTTTGTGGACATTTTTGGACATTTTGGGGTCCCGGTGACATTCGGGGAGTCCCGAACTCACCCTCGAGGAGCCCGAGGAGAAGCGGCAGCAACATGGCGGCACTTCGGCAATTTCCGGACACCTTCGGCTCTTTCCGACCCACTTCGTCCCCGGTTCGGCTCTTTCCGACCCTCCCCGCTCTTCCTTCGTCTACTTCCGGCCCGCTTCCCTTACTTCCGGCCCAGTTCGGTTCTTTCCGTCCCACTTCGCCTCTTTCCGGCCCGGTTCGGTTCTTTCCGTACAGCTCCGTCCGCACTTCGTTTATCCCGCTCCCTCTTCGGCTCTTTCCGGACAACTTCGCCTCTTTCCGGCCCGGTTCTGATTTCTCCGGCCTAGTTCGGCCCAGTTGAGCCCAGTTGGGCCCAGTTTGGGCCCAGTTCAGCGTCTCCGGTTCCCCTCGGCCCCCTGCCCGGCCCATGGGCCCCTCCCCCTGCCGCAGGAGGAGGATGAGGAGGAGGAGGAGGAGGAGGAAGAGCCCGGGACGGGTCGGAGGAGCCGGTTCAAGGCATGGCCGGACCCTCAGGCGGGTCCGGTTCGGCTCCGCTTCGGCTTTTTTCGCTCCCCGGCCTTCGGCTCTTTCCGCCTCCCGGTTCGTCGGCGTTCGGCTCCGCTTCGGCTCTTTCCGGCTCTTTTCGGCTCCGCTCGGTCCCGGCGCACTGCGGCGCCCGAGGGGGGGGGGCGGAACCGAGGGATTTACGTCATCGAAGTGGGCGTGGTTTCGACCGAGCCGCTCTTGGCCCCGCCTCTCCCGTTGTCCCCAAAAGTGTCGCGATGTCCCCAAGGCCACCCCGAGGGGTCCCCGAGGCTGGCGCCGTGTCCTGGGGGCCACAAGGAGCGCCCAGGTGTCCCCAAGGTGTCCCCGTGTCTCCAAGGTGTCCCTGAGGTTCTCCCAATGTCCCCAAGGGTGTCCCCAGGTCGCTCATGGTGACCCCTGTCATGTCCCAATGTCCCCAAGGGTGTCCCCAAGTCCCTCCTGGTGTCCCCAGGGATGTCCCCCATGTCCCTCCCAGTGTCCCCAAGGGTGTCCCCAAGTCCCTCCCAGTGTCCCCAGTAGTGTCCCCAAGTCCCTCCCAGTGTCCCCAGGTCCCTCCCGGTGTCCCCAAGGGTGTCCCCAAGTCCCTCCCAGTGTCCCCAGGTCCCTCCCGGTGTCCCCAGGGATGTCCCCCTGTCCCTCCCGGTGTCCCCAAGGGTGTCCCCAAGTCCCTCCCGGTGTCCCCAAGGGTGTCCCCAAGTCCCTCCCAGTGTCCCCAACTCCATCCCAGTGTCCCCAGGAGTGTCCCCACATCTCCCCCAATGATGTCCCCATGTCCTTCTCAGTGTCCCCAAGTCCATCCTGGTGTCCCCAGTAGTGTCCCCATGTCCCCAGGACGTCCCCAAGTCCCTCCCAGTGTCCCCAGTGATGTCCCCGTGTCCTCAGGGATGTCCCCATGTCCCTCCCAGTGTCCCCAAGGGCCATACCAGTGTCCCCAAGGGAGTCCCCATGTCCCTCCCAGTGTCCCCATGTCCCTCCCAGTGTCCCCAGGTCCCTCCCAGTGTCCCCATGTCCCTCCCAGGGATGTCCCCAGGCCCCTCCTGGTGTCCCCATGTCCCTCCCGGTGTCCCCAAGGGCCATCCCAGTGTCCCCATGTCCCACCCAGTGTCCCCAGGTCCCTCCCGGTGTCCCCAGGGATGTCCCCAAGTCCCTCTCAATGTCCCCAGGAATGTCCCCAGGTCCCTCCCGGTGTCCCCAAGGGCCATCCCAGTGTCCCCATGTCCATCCCAGTGTCCCCAGGGATGCCCCCAAGTCTCTCCCGGTGTCCCCAGGAATGTCCCCATGTCCCTCTCAGTGTCCCCAAGGGTGTCCCCAAGTCCCACCCAGTGTCCCCAGGGATGCCCCCATGTCCCCCCTCAGTGTCCCCAGGGATGTCCCCAGGCCCCTCCTGGTGTCCCCATGTCCCTCCCAGTGTCCCCAGGAATGTCCCCATGTCCCTCTCAGTGTCCCCAAGGGTGTCCCCAAGTCCCACCCAGTGTCCCCAGGGATGTCCCCATGTCCCCCTCAGTGTCCCCAAGGGTGTCCCCAGGTCCCTCCTGGTGTCCCCAAAAAGGCTCCCACGCTCTCACTCCGGTCTCAGCTTTATTTGAACGTCCCCAGGTGTCCCCGGGGGGTTCCTCCAGGTGTGCCCAGGGTGTCCCCAAGGTGTCACTTGTAGAACTCGTGCTCCTGCTCGTCCTTCTTGATGACGGTTTTGTACGCCTTCTCAAAGTCCTTGGCCAGCACGATGTACCTGTTCTCCCTGACCGCCAGCATGCCACCCTGGGGATGTCACCTGAGTGTCACCTGGGACACCTGAGTGTCACCTGTGTCACCCACAGCCACCCACAGCCACACCTGTGCCAGCACCGTGTACCTGTTCTCCCTGACCGCCAGCATGCCACCCTGCGAATGTCACCTGAGTGTCACCTGGGACACCTGAGTGTCACCTGTGCCACCCACAGCCACACCTGTGTCACCTGTGCCAGCACCGTGTACCTGTTCTCCCGGACCGCCAGCATGCCACCCTGGGAATGTCACCTGAGTGTCACCTGGGACACCTGAGTGTCACCTGTGCCACCCACAGCCACACCTGTGTCACCTGTGCCAGCACCGTGTACCTGTTCTCCCCGACCGCCAGCATGCCACCCTGGGGACAGGGACACCCCAGTGTCACCTGACTGTCACCTGGGACACCTGAGTGTCACCTGTGCCACCCACAGCCACCCACAGCCACACCTGTGTCACCTGTGCCAGCACCGTGTACCTGTTCTCCCCGACCGCCAGCATGCCACCCTGGGGACAGGGACACCTGTGTCACCTGTGTCACCCACAGCCACCCACGTGTCACCTGCACTGAGCTACAGCCACACCTGTGTCACCTACAGCCAGCCCTGTGTCACCTGTGCCAGCACCGTGTACCTGTTCTCCCTGACCGCCAGCATGCCACCCTGCCAATGTCACCCCAGTGTCACCTGGGACACCTGAGTGTCACCTGTGTGACCTACAGCCAGCCCTGTGTCACCTGCACTGAGCCACAGCCACACCTGTGCCACCCACAGCCACACCTGTGTCACCTGTGCCAGCACCGTGTACCTGTTCTCCCTGACCGCCAGCATGCCACCCTGGGGACAATGTCACCCCAGTGTCACCTGAGTGTCACCTGTGTCACCCACAGCCACACCTGTGTCACCTGGGACACCTGAGTGTCCCCTCAGTATCAGCCACACTGAGCTACAGCCACACCTGCCCCAGCTCCACCCAGGCGTGCCCAACACCTGTCCCAGGTGTGCCCAGCTGTGCCCAGGTGTGTGCCAGGTGTGTGCCAGGTGTGCCCAGGTGTGTGCCAGGTGTGTCCAGGTGTGTGTCAGGTGTAGCCAGGTGTGTGTCAGGTGTGTCCAGGTGTGTGTCAGGTGTAGCCAGGTGTGCCCCACACCTGTCCCAGCTGTGCCCAGGTGTATCCCAGGTGTGTCCCAGGTGTACCCAGGTGTATCCCAGGTGTGTCCCAGGTGTACCCAGGTGTGTACCCAGGTGTGTCCCAGGTGTACCCAGGTGTGCCCAGCTGTGCCCTCACCTCCTGGCAGATGGAGTTGATGTCGGCCCCCGAGATCTTGTCCGGCCGCGCCACGTCTGGGTCAGGGGTCAAGGAAACGGCGCAGCTGTGCCCAGGTACCCTCAGGTGTGCCCAGGTGTGCCCAGAGCACGTCCAGGTGTGCCCAGGTGTGCCCAGGGCATGTCCAGGTGTGCCCAGAGCACGTCCAGGTGTGCCCAGGTGTGCCCAGGGCATGTCCAGGTGTGCCCAGAGCACGCCCAGGTGTGCCCAGGTGTGCCCAGGGCATGTCCAGGTGTGCCCAGAGCACGTCCAGGTGTGCCCAGGGCATGTCCAGGTGTGCCCAGGTATACCCTCAGGTGTGCCCAGGGCATGTTCAGGTGTGCCCAGGTGTGTGCCCAGGTGCATGCCCAGGTACCCCCAGCTGTGTTTCTAACCCCATCCACCTGTGCCCAGGTGTGTCTTGAACCCCATCCAGGTGTGCCCAGCTGTGCCCAGGTGTGATTCTAACCCCCTCCAGGTGCCCCCAGGTGTGCCCAGGTGTGTTTCTAACCCCATCCAGCCTTGCCCAGGTGCCCCCAGGTGTCTTGGTAACCCCCCCAGGTGTGCCCAGCTGCCCGCAGCTGTGCCCAGGTGTGCTTTTAACCCCCTCAGGTGTGCCCAGGTGTGTGCCCAAGTGCCCCCAGGTGTGTGCCCAGGAGTGCCCAGGTGTGGCTTTAACCCCCCCAGGTGTGTGCCCAGGTGCCCCCAGCTGTGCCCAGGTGTGCCCAGGTGTATGCCCAGGTGTGTGCCCAGGTGCCCCCAGGTGCGTGCCCAGGTGCGTGCCCAGGTGTGTGCCCAGGTGTGTGCCCAGGTGCCCCCAGGTGTGCCCAGCTGTGCCCCCCGGTATGCCCAGGTGTGTGCCCAGGTGTGTGCCCAGCTGTGCCCAGGTGTGTGCCCAGGTGTGTGCCCAGGTGCCCCCAGGTGCGTGCCCAGGTGTGTGCCCAGGTGCGTGCCCAGGTATGCCCAGGTGTGTGCCCAGCTGTGCCCAGGTGTGTGCCCAGGTGCCCCCAGGTGCCCCCAGGTGTGTGCCCAGGTGCCCCCAGGTGCCCCCAGGTGTGCCCAGGTGTGTGCCCAGGTGTGGGATACAATCCTCCAGGTCCACCTCCTCGGACAGGTTCATCTTGCCGGTGATGGTGGAGAAGATGAGGCGCTTCTGCCGCCGGTCGGGCAGCGGGAACTCGATCTTACGGTCCAGGCGGCCGGGCCGGAGCAGAGCCGGGTCCAGCGTGTCCGCCCGGTTGGTGGCCATGATCACCTGGGCACAGGTGAGGGGTCAGGACACACCTGAGATCCTCAGAACCCCATAAAAATCCATGAAAACTCCATAAAACCTCATAAAACCCCAAAAATACCCCAAAAAACCCCATAGTTCATGGCCCAGGTGTCCACCTGGTTGGTGGCCATGATCTCCTGGGGACAGGTGAGGGGTCAGGACACACCTGAGATCTCCAGAACCCCATAAAAATCCATAAAGACTCCATAAAACCTCATAAAACCCCATAAAACTCCATAAAACCCCCATAGTTCATGGTCCAGGTGTGCCCATGGTTGGTGGCCATGATCTCCTGGGCACAGGTGAGGGGTCAGGTCACACCTGAGATCTCCAGAACCCCATAAAAATCCATAAAAACTCCATAAAACCTCATAAGAACATCTAAAACCCCATAAAAACCCCCAAAAACCCCCATGGTTCATGGCCCAGGTGTCCACCTGGTTGGTGGCCATGATCTCCTGGGCACAGGTGAGGGGTCAGGACACACCTGAGATCTCCAGAACCCCATAAAAATCCATGAAAACTCCATAAAACCTCATAAAACCCCAAAAATATCCAAAAAACCCCATATTTCATGGCCCAGGTGTCCACCTGGTTGGTGGCCATGATCTCCTGGGGACAGGTGAGGGGTCAGGACACACCTGAGATCTCCAGAACCCCATAAAAATCCATAAAAACTCCATAAAACCTCATAAAACCCCAAAAATACCCCAAAAAACCCCCATAGTTCATGGCCCAGGTGTGCCCATGGTTGGTGGCCATGATCTCCTGGGGACAGGTGAGGGGTCAGGACACACCTGAGACCCTCAGAACCCCATAAAAATCCATAAAGACTCCATAAAACCTCAAAAAAACCCCAAGTTCATGGCCCAGGTGTGCCCATGGTTGGTGGCCGTGATCTCCTGGGCACAGGTGACAGGTGAGGACACACCTGAGGTCCCTCCAGAACCATGAGAACCCCAGAACTTCATCTCCAGGTGTCTCCAGGTTGGTGGCTGTGGACACCTGGAGATACCTGAGGACACCTGAGGCCACCTGAGGCCACCCGGTCCCACCTGGGGTCACCTGGGCGCACCTTGACGTTGACGTTCTGGTCGAAGCCGTCCATCTGGTTGAGGAGCTCCAGGAGGATCCGTTGGACCTCGCGGTCGGCTTGGGGCGAAAAACGGCGACTTTGGGACCTCTGGGTTCCGGGGGTTCCGCCCAAAAACCCCAAAATTCCACCCAAAACCCCAAATCCTGGGAAAGCGACCCCAAAATTCCACCCAAAAACCCCGAAATTCCACCCAGGTGCTCCTGAGTTTCATCCCGAGGTTCTCCAGAAGGTTCCTCACCCCAAAATTCCACCAAAAACCCCCAAAATTTCACCCAAAACCCCAAAATTCCGTCCAGGTGACCCCAAAATTCCACCCAGGTGCTCCTGAGCTTCATCCCGAGGTTCTCCAGAAGGTTCCTCACCCCAAAATTCCACCCGAAACCCCCAAAATCCACCCAGGACCTCCCAAATCCACCCAGGTGACCCCAAATTCCACCTAGAACCCCAAATCCTGGGAAAGTGACCCCAAAATTCCACCCAAAACCCCGAAATTCCGTCCAGGTGCTCCTGAGTTTCATCCCGAGGTTCTCCAGAAGGTTCCTCACCCCAAAATTCCACCTAAAACCCCAAATTCTGGGGAAGTGACCCCAAAATTCCGTCCAGGTGACCCCAAAATTCCACCCAAAAACCCCAAAATTCCACCCAGGTGCTCCTGAGCTTCATCCCGAGGTTCTCCAGAAGGTTCCTCACCCCAAAATTCCACCTAAAACCCCCAAAATTCCACCAAAACCCCCCCAGACTCCACCCCAATGGAGACCCCTCCCCAGTCTGGGGGTCCTTGATCTCCTCCCATACTCCAAGACCACCCAAAGGGTCCCCAAATCCCACCCAGGTCTCCATCCTGATGTTCTCCAGAAGGTTCCTCACCTTCAAAACCCACCCCAAATCCACCTGGGACCTCCTAAACTCCACCCCACTGGAGACCCTAGCCCAGGTTGGGTGCCCTGGGCCTTCACCCCTGATCTGGGGCCCTCAAACCCCACCCAGGTGTCCCCAGACCCCACCTTGGTCTCCATCGTGAAGTTCTCCAGAACGTTCCTCAAGCCCAAATCCCACAAAAGACCCTCAAAATCCCACCCGGGACCACCCAAACTCCACCCAGGACCACCCAAACTCCAACCAGGACCACCCAAACTCCACCCAGGACCACCCAAAGTCCAACCAGGACCACCCAAACTCCACCTGGGACCTCCCAAAGTCCAACCAGGACCACCCAAACTCCACCATGGACCACCCAAAGTCCAACCAGGACCACCCAAACTCCACCTGGGACCACCCAAACTCCACCATGGACCTCCCAAACTCCAACCAGGACCTCCCAAACTCCACCCAGGACCACCCAAAGTCCAACCAGGACCACCCAAAGTCCAACCAGGGCCACCCAAACTCCACCTGGGACCTCCCAAACTCCACCCAGGACCACTCAAACTCCAACCAGGAGCTCCCAAACTCCACCTGGGACCTCCCAAATTCCAACCAGGACCACCCAAAGTCCAACCAGCAGCACCCAAACTCCACCCGGGACCTCCCAAACTCCAACCAGGACCACCCAAACTCCAACCAGGACCACTCAAACTCCACCCGGGACCACCCAAAGTCCAACCAGGACCACCCAAACTCCACCTGGGACCTCCCAAAGTCCAACCAGGGCCACCCAAACTCCACCTGGGACCTCCCAAACTCCACCCAGGACCACCCAAACTCCACCTGGGACCTCCCAAACTCCACCCACTGGAGACCCTTGCCCAGGCCGGGGTCCTCACCGCCGGTCTGGGCGTCGAAGCGCTTGGTGGCGATGGCGTCGATCTCGTCGATGAAGATGATGGCCGGCGCGTTCTCCTTGGCCAGGCGGAAGACGTCGCGGACCATGCGCGGGCCCTCGCCCAGGTACTTCTGCACAAACTCCGAGCCCACCACGCGGATGAAGGCGGCTGGAGGAGACCCAGAGGAATCCAAGGTTTGGGATGTCCAAAATGCCACCGGGAATCCATGGACACCACCAAGAACCCAAAACATCTCCCCAGAAACCCCAAAAATCCCACCGGGAATCCATGGAGACCACCAGGAACCCAAAACATCTCCAGAAATCCCAAAAATCCCACCGGGAATCCATGGAGAACGCCAGGAACCCAAAACATCTCCAGAAACCCCAAAAATCCCACCGGGAATCCATGGAGAACGCCAGGAACCCAAAACATCTCCAGAAACCCCAAAAATCCCACCGGGAATCCATGGAGACCACCAGGAACCCAAAACATCTCCAGAAATCCCAAAAATCCCACCGGGAATCCATGGAGAACGCCAGGAACCCAAAACATCTCCAGAAATTGCAAAAATCCCACCGGGAATCCATGGAAACCACCAGGAACCCAAAACATCTCCAGAAATTGCAAAAATCCCACTGGGAATCCATGGAGACCACCAAGAACCCAAAACATCTCCACAAACCCCAAAAAACCCATTGGGAACCCATGGAGAACGCCAGGAACCCAAAACATCTCCACAAACCCCAAAAATCCCATTGGAAATCCATGGAGACCACCAGGAAGCCCAAAGCTCCCACCAGGAGCCAATGGACACCACCAGGAACCCAAAACATCTCCAGAAATCCCAAAAATCCCATTGGGAACCCATGGAGACCACCAGGAAGCCCAAAGCTCCCACCAGGAGCCAATGGACACCACCAGGAACCCAAAACATCTCCAGAAATTCCAAAAATGCCACCAGGAACCCATGGAGACCACCAGGAATACAAAGCAACCTGCAGAACTCCATGGAGACCACCAGGAACCCAAAACATCTCCAGAAACCCCAAAAATCCCACCAGGAACCCAAAACCAACTCGAGAACCCCATGGAGACCACCAGGAACCCAAAACATCTCCAGAAACCCCAAAAATCCCACCAGGAATCCAAAACCAGCTCGAGAACCCCATGGAGACCACCAGGAACCCAAAACATCTCCAGAAACCCCAAAAATCCCACCAGGAACCCAAAACCAGCTCGAGAACCCCATGGAGACCACCAGGAACCCAAAACATCTCCAGAAACCCCAAAAATCCCACCAGGAACCCAAAACCAACTCGAGAACCCCATGGAGACCACCAGGAACCCAAAACATCTCCAGAAACCCAGGTGACCCCAAACCCCATCCGGGTGTTCTTGACCTTCATCCTGAAGATCCCCAGAAGGTTCCTCACCCCCAAAATCTCCTCAAACCCCTCCCAGATGACCCCAAACCCCACCCAGATGACCCCAAACCCCTCCCAGGTGTCTCCAAACCCCACCCAGGTGTCCCCAAACCCCTCCCAGATGACCCAAACTCCACCCAGGTGTCCATGACCTTCATCCCGATGTTCTCCAGAAGGTTCCTCACCCCCAAAAACCACCCAGAACCTCCTCAGACCCCACCCAGATGACGCCAAACCCCACCCAGATGATCCCAAATCTCACCCAGGTGTCTCCAAACCCCACCCAGGTGTCTCCAAACCCCACCCAGGTGTCCCCAAACCCGTCCCAGGTGTCCCCCGGTGTCCCCAGGTGTCCCCAGGAGCTCACCTGTGGTGTGGTGGGCCACGGCCTTGGCCAGCATGGTCTTCCCGCAGCCGGGGGGGCCGTACATGAGCACCCCCCGGGGGGGGTCGATGCCGATCTGCGCCACGAGAGGACACGCGTGAGGACACGCGTGAGGACACGCGTGAGGACACCCGTGAGGACACACCCGCGGGCCTCAGGGGGACCTGGGGACCTCCAAGGTGTCCTGGAGATCACCTGAGGGGCCTCAAGGTGACCTGAAGGTCCTCAAGGTGTCCTGGAGATCTCCAAGGTCACCTGGAGATCACCTGAAGGTCCTCAAAGCCACCTGAGGGTCTCCAAGGTGACCTGAGGAGCCTCAAGGTGTCCTGGAGGTCACCTGAGAGTTTCCAAGGTCACCTGAAGGGTCTCCAAGGTGTCCTGGAGGTCACCTGAGGGGCCTCAAAGCCACCTGAGGGGCCTCAAGGTGACCTGAGAGCCTCAAGGTGTCCTGGAGATCTCCAAGGTGACCTGGAGATCACCTGAGGGGCCTCAAGGTGACCCAGAGGTGATCTGAGGCCACCTGAGGTCCTCAAGGTGACCTGAGGGTCTCCAAGGTGACCTGGAGATCACCTGAGGGGCCTCAAGGTGACCTGAAGGTCCTCAAGGTGTCCTGGAGATCACCTGAGGGTCTCCAAGGTGACCTGAAGGTCCTCAAGGTGTCCTGGAGATCACCTGAGGGGCCTCAAGGTGACCTGGAGGTCCTCAAGGTGTCCTGGAGATCTCCAAGGTGACCTGGAGATCACCTGAAGGTCCTCAAGGTGTCCTGGAGATCTCCAAGGTCACCTGGAGATCACCTGAAGGTCCTCAAAGCCACCTGAGGGTCTCCAAGGTGACCTGAGGAGCCTCAAGGTGTCCTGGAGGTCACCTGAGAGTTTCCAAGGTCACCTGAAGGGTCTCCAAGGTGTCCTGGAGGTCACCTGAGGGGCCTCAAAGCCACCTGAGGGTCTCCAAGGTGACCTGGAGATCACCTGAGGGGCCTCAAGGTGACCTGGAGGTGATCTGAGGCCACCCGAGGTCCTCAAGGTGACCTGAAGGTCCTCAAGGTGTCCTGGAGATCACTTGGGCATCTCCAAGGTGACCTGAAGGTCCTCAAGGTGCCCTGAAGATCTCCAAGGTGACCTGGAGGTGACCTGAGGGTCCCCAAGGTGTCCTGGAGGTCACCTGAGGGTCTCCAAGGCCACCTGGAGGTCCTCAAGGTCACCTCAGGGTCCTCAAGGTCATCTGAAGGTCCCCAAGGTGCCCCGGAGATCACCTGGAGATGACCTGAAGGGACCCTGAGGGTTCTCAAGGTGACCTAGGGATCACCTGAGGAGCCCCAAGGCCACCTGGAGATGACCTGGAGGTCACTTGAGGGTCCTCAAGATGACCTAGGGATCACCTGAGGATCTCCAGGGCCACCTGGAGATGACCTGGAGGTCCCAGGAGGTCCCCAGGATGTCCCCAGAAGGTCCCCGGAGGTGCCCAGGACATCCCCAGGATGTCCCCAGGATGTCCCCAGAAGGTCCCAGAAGGTCCCAGAAGGTCCCAGGACGTCCCCAGAAGGTCCCAGAAGGTCCCAGGAGATCCCCAGGACATCCCCAGGATGTCCCCAGAAGGTCCAGGAGGTCCCCAGGATGTCCCAGAAGGTCCCAGGAGATCCCCAGGATGTCCCAGAACGTCCCAGGAGATCCCCAGGATGTCCCAGAACGTCCCAGGAGATGATGTCCCCAGAAGGTCCCCAGAAGGTCCCAGGACATCCCCAGAAGGTCCCAGAAGGTCCCAGGACATCCCCAGAAGGTCCCCAGAAGGTCCCAGGACATCCCCAGAAGGTCCCAGAAGGTCCCAGGACATCCCCAGAAGGTCCCCAGAAGGTCCCAGGACATCCCCAGAAGGTCCCAGAAGGTCCCAGGATGTCCCCAGAAGGTCCCAGAAGGTCCCAGGACATCCCCAGAAGGTCCCAGAAGGTCCCAGGACATCCCCAGAAGGTCCCAGAAGGTCCCAGAAGGTCCCCAGGATGTCCCCAGAAGGTCCCAGAAGGTCCCAGGATGTCCCCAGAAGGTCCCAGAAGGTCCCAGGATGTCCCAGAAGGTCCCAGAAGGTCCCCGGAGGTGCCCAGAAGGTCCCAGGACATCCCCAGAAGGTCCCCAGAAGGTCCCAGGACATCCCCAGAAGGTCCCAGGACGTCCCCAGGATGTCCCCAGAAGGTCCCCGAAAGGTCCCCAGGATGTCCCCAGGATGTCCCCAGAAGGTCCCAGAAGGCCCCAGGACATCCCCAGAAGGTCCCAGAAGGTCCCAGGAGGTCCCCAGGATGTCCCCAGAAGGTCCCAGGAGGTCCCCAGAAGGTCCCAGGAGGTCCCAGAAGGTCCAGAACATCCCCAGAAGGTCCCCGGAGGTGCCCAGAAGGTCCCCAGAACATCCCCAGAAGGTCCCAGAAGGTCCCAGAAGGTCCCAGGATGTCCCCAGAAGGTCCCAGGACATCCCCAGAAGGTCCCAGAAGGTCCAGAACATCCCCAGAAGGTCCCCAGAAGGTCCCCGAGGTGCCCAGGCCTCACCTGCTTGTAGAGCTCGAAGTGGGTCAGGGGCAGCTCCACGGCCTCGCGCACCTCCTGCTTCTGGATGTCCATGCCCCCGATGTCCGCGTAGACCACGTCCGGCTTCTGGTCTGGGGACACCGGCACCGCTGGGACGGACTGGGACGGACTGGGATGGACTGGGACGGACTGGGACCAACTGGGATGGACGGGGATGGACGGGGATGGAACTGGGAGGGACTGGGAGGGACTGGGAGGAACTGGGAGGGAACTGGGACGGACTGGGACGGACTGGGAGGGACTGGGAGGGAACTGGGAGGGACTGGGATGGACTAGGATAGACTGGGATAAACTGGGAGGGAACTGGGATAGACTGGGATGGACTGGGGGCAACTGGGATGGACTGGGACAGACTGGGACAAACTGGGACCAACTGGGGGCAAACTGGGACCAGTTTGGGGCAACTGGGACAGACTGGGACAGACTGGGGGCAACTGGGGGCAACTGGGACAGACTGGGGACAACTGGGACAAACTGGGACAGACTGGGACCAACTGGGACCAGTTTGCGGCAACTGGGACCAACTGGGACAAACTGGGGACAGCTGGGACCAACTGGGAGCAACTGGGGACAACTGGGACAGACTGGGACCGACTGGGACCAGTTTGGGGCAACTAGGGGCAACTGGGACAGACTGGGACAAACTGGGGACAACTGGGGACAATTGGAGGCAACTGGGGGCAACTGGGACAAACTGGGGGCAACTGGGACAGACTGGGACCAACTGGGGGCAACTGGGATGGACTGGGACCAACTGGGACCAGTTTGGGGCAACTGGGACCAACTGGGGGTAACTGGGACCAACTGGGATGGACTGGGACAAACTGGGGACAACTGGGACCAACTGGGACAGACTGGGGACAACTGGGACCAGTTTGGGGCAACTGGGAGCAACTGGGACAGACTGGGACCAACTGGGATGGACTGGGAGCAACTGGATCTTCTCCAAGGTCAACTGGAGACACCAAGGAGTGACCAAAAGGTGACCAAAGGGTGACCAAGGAGTGACCAAGGGGTGACCAAAGGGTGACCAAGGGGTGACCAAGGGGTGACCAAAGGGTGACCAAGGGGTGACCAAGGGGTGACCAAGGAGTGACCAAGGGGTGACCAAGGAGTGACCAAAAGGTGACCAAGGGGTGACCAAGGGGTGACCAAGGAGTGACCAAAGGGTGACCAAAGGGTGACCAAGGAGTGACCAAGGGGTAACCAAGGGGTGACCACCATGTCCAGCTCCTGGTCTGGGGGGGTCGCAAGGGGGCAACTGGGATGAACTGGGAACCAACTGGGACCAAGCCCAGGTGTGCCCAGGTGTGCCCAGGTGACCTCAAGATGGATCCACTCAACATCTCATGAACCTAAGGTGACCCCAAACCCCATTTTTTCACCCCAAAAACGACGTTTTATGGACCCCAGGTGTGCCCAGGTGTGCCCAGGTGTGCCCCAGGTGACCCCAAGACGGATCCACTCAACATCTCATGAACTTTAGGTGACCCCAGTTGACTTTTGGTGACCCCCAACCACCATTTTTGGACCCCAAACTCCATTTTTTCACCCCAAAACGACGTTTTACGGACCCCGGGCGTGCCCAGGTGCCCTCACCTGAGGTGAGCATCATGATGCTGCTGTCGGCCTCGGGCGGCAGCACGTCCACCAGGGCGTTGCTGTGCTTGTGCAGCGCCACCGAGGCGTTGGGCTTGAGCAGCTCGCGGTCGATGGTGCTCAGGATGCGCACGTAGTAGTTGGAACCTGCGGGGACGCACCTGGGGCTCACCTGGGGCTCACCTGGGGCTCACCTGGGGCTCAGGGCGGGGTGAGGGGAACGTGGTCTGGGGATGGTTGGGGTGGACACGGGGAGGTGGGGGCATGGCCAGGTTGGGTGGTGAAGGTGCAAGCCTGCATCCTCAGGTGTGCCCAGGTGTGCCCAGGTGTGTGCCCAGGTGTGTGCCCAGGTGTGTTCCTCACCTGTGGTGGAGCCCACCATGGCCGTGTTCTGGTCCATGCCCAACAATGACCAACTGGACACTCCAAACCCACGTTCCCACCTACCCCAGGTATCTCCAGGTGTGCCCAGGTGTGTCCCCAGGTGTGTGCCCAGGTGTGTGCCTCACCTGTGGTGGAGCCCGCCACAGCCACGGTCTGGTCCGTGCCCAACAATGACCAACTGGACACTCCAAACCCACGGTCCCACCTATCCCAGGTGTGCCCAGGTGTGTCCCCAGGTGTGTGCCCAGGTGTGTGCCCAGGTGTGTGCCTCACCTGTGGTGGAGCCCACCATGGCCGTGTTCTGGTCCATGCCCAACAATGACCAACTGGACAGTCCAAACCCACGTTCCCACCTACCCCAGGTATCTCCAGGTGTGCCCAGGTGTGTGCCCAGGTGTGTGCCCAGGTGTGTCTCACCTGTGGTGGAGCCCGCCACGGCCACGGTCTGGTCCGTGCCCAACAATGACCAACTGGACACTCCAAACCCACGGTCCCACCTATCCCAGGTGTGCCCAGGTGTGTCCCCAGGTGTGCCCAGGTGTCCCTCACCTGTGGTGGAGCCCACCATGGCCGTGTTCTGCTCCACGGCCTCCAGGAACTGCCCGATGACCAGCGGGACATGGCCAACCCCATCCCCTGCGTCCCTCACCCATCCCAGGTGTGCCCAGGTGTGTCTCACCTGTGCCCAGGTGTGTCTCACCTGTGCCCAGGTGTGTCTCACCTGTGGTGGAGCCCACGATGGCCGTGTTCTGGTCCACGGCCTCCAGGAACTGCCCGATGACCAGCGGGATGCTCTGGATGCGCTTCACCTCCTCCTGCGCGTGCAGGAACTCCTTCTTGAGGTTGCGCTGCTCGTCCTTGATGTACTCCTCCTGCACCTCCAGGAACTCCAGCTCCTGCTGCAGCTTCTGCAGGTGAGACAGGTGAGACACACACCTGAGACACGCCTGGGATAGAGCTAAAACACCTGGGGTACACCTGGGATACACCTGGAGTAGAGCTAAAACACCTGGGGTACACCTGGGATACACCTGGGATAGAGCTAAAACACCTGGGGTACACCTGGGGGACACAGGGCAGGGCTGAGCTCCTCCTGCACCTCCAGGAACTCCAGCTCCTGCTGCAGCTTCTGCAGGTGAGAGACACACCTGAGACACACCTGAGACACACCTGAGACACAGCTAAAACACCTGGGATACACCTGAGATACACCTGGGGTACACCTGGGATACACCTGAGATACACCTGGGGTACACCTGAGATACACCTGGGGTACACCTGGGATAGAGCTAAAACACCTGGGATACACCTGGGACACACCTGAGACACACCTGGGACACACCTGAGACACACCTGGGACACACCTGGGATACACCTGGGATACACCTGGGATACACCTGGGGGACACAGGGCAGGGCTGAGCTCCTCCTGCAGCTTCTGCAGGTGAGACACACCTGGATACACCTGAGACACACCTGAGATAGAGCTAAAACACCTGGGATACACCTGGGATACACCTGGGGGACACCAAAACCACCTTAGGGACAGGTAAAACACCTCAGGGACACCTGAGAGACACCTGAGCCATGGGGACCTTGGCACACAGGTTGTCACTCACCTTGTACCGACTGTACAGGTGCCTGTAACCCCTCACCTGTCCCAGGTGTGTCCCCAGGTGTGTCCCCAGGTGTGTCACACCTGTCCCAGGTGTGTCACTCACCTTGTACCTGCTGTACAGATCCTCCAGGTCCTCGGGCTCCGGCACCAGGAAGGAGAGGCCAGGGAGGGGCCGGGGGGCGGCCGAGGCCGGGACATCGTCCTGGACAGGTGAGACACGGACAGGTGAGGTGGGACAGGTGACACAGGTGACAGATGGGGACAGGTGACACAGGTGAGATGGGACAGGTAAGACATGGACAGGTGAGGTGGGACAGGTGACACAGGTGACAGATGGGGACAGGTGACACAGGTGAGGGGGGCATCCCAAAATGGGGGCGGGGCATCCCCAGGTGAGGGAGCACCTGAGGGTGGGGGAGGGGAGCACCTGGACGGACCCAAAAATGGGGGAGGGGCCCTCAAAGGTGAGGGGGGAAGGGCTCCTAAAAAGGGGGAGGAGCCACCTGGGATTGGGGGGGGGGGCACCTGCGGGGGACCTGGGGGAAAAACTTCCCAAATTTTGAGGTCCCAGGGGGAAAATTCCCGAATTCTGGGGGATCCTGAGTGAAAAATTCCCAAATTTCGGCGGAAAATCCCCAAACTTCGGGGGGTCCCTGAGGGGTTTTGGGGGGAGCCCACCCCTAATTGCTATCACCCAAAAAAGGGGGCGTGGCCAAAACCGGAAGTAGGCTGAGCTCCACAAAGCGGGGACACACACATACACACCCCCCCCCCGCGCCCTCTCGCGCCCTTTTTTGGGTTTTTTTGGGTCCTTTGGGTGCTCCCCCCTGCCCCTCCCCCCCAAAGGTTTTGGGGACCCCCCCCCGGCCCCTTTCTCCCCCCCCTCTCCCTCACCTGCGGCTTCTCCCCGAGCAGCCCCAGCTCCTCCATCGTGATGCGGCTACACGGAAGTGACGTCAGAGCGTCAGCGCCGGCGTGCGTGAGGACGCTGCGCGGCGACTTCCGGTTTGGGCTCTGCGCATGCGCGGTGGCGCACACGGAGCTCCCTGTGGCTCCCGGTTGCGGCCGCTTCGTCCCAGGAACTCCCAGCGCCTCCCAGTAACTCCCAGTTCGGTCCGGAGCCCTCCCAGTCGGATCCCAGTTCCCTCCCGGCCTCTGCCGGTGTGAAATTCCAAAGCTTGTGGCACAAACGGGCGATGTGCGTGTGTGTTTGTGAGCGCGAAATGTGTGGGCCCCGACGATGGGAGAGCTGCGAATTCTGATAATAACCGAGGAAAATAAAGCACGGAAAAAAGGCCTTTGGACCGATCTTTTGTTTGCAATTTAACCCTGCTTGATTTAGGAGCGTTGGAATTAAGGATGTTGCTTTTTGCTTGCAGTTAATCCACAAAGAGCTCTGCAATAAAAACCTTTTGAAGTATAATTTTAGAATATTGCTCGTATTCTTGAAACTATAGCTTTGGGATATACTAAATAAAGGAAATATATGCTTATGTCACGCCGTATGAAGCAGAGAAAAACAGCTCGAGAAGGGAAGATGAACATCGCCTCAGGGATTTTTGGTTTTGGTCGAAACCAAAATTATTGCAGGACAGCTGAATCTCTCAGAGAAACAGAATTCATGGCCCCTTTATCAGGAGAAACGAATTTCTTCCCTCCCAAGGCGATGCCCAGACAGAATCCTGCGTTCGAATCGAATTTATGCATAATTTATTTTATTATACGCTATTATAATTTATTATAATGAGGTGCATGAATAATAAAATAATAATAAAAAAAAAATAAAAGCAACAGGCTGTTGTTTTTAAGGCTTAACCCTTTGCTAATCCGGGGCCTTTTTCGGGCTCGTGCTGCCCGGACTGTCTGCAACTCTTTGTATTTATTGTCTCATATCGCCCTAATTCAAATTATTCAAATTATTATTACTCTAATTAATATTTTTATTACCGTTTTATTACTATTAAAGTTTTGAAAACGAGCGATTGGCGTTTTTCTCACCGGACTGTCTGCAACTCTTTGTATTTATTGTCTCATATCGCCCTAATTCAAATTATTATTACTTTAATTGTGTTACTATTTTTATTACCGTTTTATTACTATTAAAGTTTTAAAAACGAGCGATTGGCGTTTTTCACACCGGACTGTCCGTAACTCTTTGTATTTATTGTCTCATATCGCCCTAATTCAAATTATTATTACTCTGATTGCGTTGCTATTTTTATAACCGTTTTTTTACTATTAAACTTTAAAGTTTTAAAAACGAGCGATTTGCGTTTTTAACAGGGGGAGGTCCCAAATTTGGGTTTTTTTGGGGTTCCTCAGGTGTGTCCAGGTGAGGCCGCCCCGTCCCCGCCGTTCTTTGCTCAGCAATTAAAGGGAGGAGAAACCGGAACCGGAAGCGGATGCGGACCCGGAACTGAAACCGGAACCGGAACTGGACCCGGAAGTGCCCAAAATCCCCCCCGGGGGGGGGGGGGGGGGCTCGAAATTTTCGGGGGGTTCCCAAAATTTTCGGGGGGGTTCCCAAAATTCCCGAGGGATCCCCAAAATTCCCGGGAGGGAGGGGGTCCCCGATTTGATTTTTGGGATTTTTTTGGGGGGGAATTTTGGGGCTTTTTTGGGGTTTTTTTTGGTCCCCCCCCCCATAATTTTTTCGGGGTTTCTGGGTGCCCCCCCCTCGATTTTTGGGAAACCCCCAAATTTTTTGGGGAACCCCCCCCAAATTTTGGGGAGCCCCCCCCCCAAAATGTTGGGGTCTTCAAGTGCCCCCCCCCCCGGTCGATTTTTGGGTGCTTTTCCCCAAATTTTGGGGTCCTTTGATGCCTCTCCCCAAATTTTTGGGACCCCTCTCAAATTTTTGGGTCCCCCCAAATTTTTTGGGACCCCCTCGATTTTGGCAACCCCCCAAATTTTTGGGGACCCCCCGCCTGGTTTTTGGACCCTCCAAAATTTTTGGGCTCCCCCCAATTTTTGGATCCCTCCCCCCGATTTTTGTTGCCCTCCCCCTTCAATTTTTGGGGCTCCCTCCCCCCCAATTTTTGGGCTCCCTCCCCCCAAATTTTTGGGTCCTCCCCGATTTTTGGGTCTCCCCCAAATTTCTCCAATCCCCCCAAATTTTTGGGTTCCCCCCAAATTTTTGAATTCTCCCCAATTTTTTGCTTCCCCCCCACGAAATTTTTGGCCTTCCCCCCAAATTTCTGGGTTTTCCCCCCAAATTTTTGAGTTCGAATCCCCCCAATTTTTGTGGATCCCCCAATTTTTTGCCCGCACCCCAATTTTTCGATCCCCCCCAAATTTTTGGGTTCCCCCCACAATTTTTGCCCCCTCCCCCAATTTTTGGGGCTCTCCCCAAATTTTTACCCCCCCCAATTTTTGGGTCCCCCCCGAATTTTTTGAATCCCCCCCAGTTTTTGGGTTCCCTCCCCCCCAAAATTTTTGGGTGTCCCCCAATTTTTGGGTGCCCCTCCCTCATTTTTTGGGGTTCTTGGGGGTCCCCCCCCAATTCTTTGGGTCCCCCCCATTGTTCCCGGTCAATTATGGTAATTATGGTAATTATGGTAATTATGGTAATTACCCCAATTATCGCAATTATCGCAATTATCGCGGGCGGGGAGCAGGAGGAGGAACGAGGGGGGGAAAAATGGGGGGAAAAAATGGGAATTTGGGAGGGAAGAAAAAGGGAAATTTTGGGGGGGAAATGGGAAAAAAATGAGAAAACAGGAGAGGAAAAAATGGGAAATTTGGGGAAAAAATTGGGGGGAAATGGGAAATTTGGGGGAAAATGGAAAAAAAGGGGGGGAAATGGTGGGAAAATTGGGGGGGAAATGGGAAAATTGGGGGGGAATAGGAAAAAATGGGGAGAAAAAATGGGGAAATTTGGGGGAAAAAATAGGAAAAATGTGGGGAATGGGGGAAAAATGGGAAATTTGGGGAGGGGAAAAAAAGGGGAAAATAGGGGGAAAGAATTGGGAAATTTGGGGGAAAAGGGGAAAATTCGGGGAGAAAATTGGGGAGAAAAAAAAGGAAAAATGGGGGGAAATTGGGAAATTTGGAAAAAAAACCCCGGAAAATATGGGTGGGGAAAATGGAGGGAAAATGGGAAATTTGGGGAGGGGAAAAAAAAAAGGGAAATTTGGGGAAAATGGGGACAAATGGGAAATTTGGGAAAAACCTTGGGGGAAATGGGGAAAATGGGGAATTTGGGAGGAAAAAAAGGAAAAATGGGGGGAAAATTGGGAAATTTGGGGAGGAGAAAAATGGGAAAAAATGAGGAATGGGTGGGTGAAGATGAAGATGAAGATGAAGATGAAGATGAAGGCGTGGAGGGACACGGGCAGTGAGGGATGAGGATGAGGATGAAGAGGAAGATGATGAAGATGAAGGTGATGATGAAGGTGATGATGATGGAATGGATGGATGAAGATGAAGACGAAGATGAAGATGAAGGCATGGAGGGACACGGGCACTGAGGGATGAGGATGAGGATGATGAAGGTGAAGATGAAGGTGATGATGAAGATGATGGAATGGGTGGGTGAAGATGAAGATGAAGGTGAAGATGAAGGCGTGGAGGGACACAGGCACTGAGCACGATGATGAAGATGAAGAGGAAGGCGATGAAGATGAAGGTGAAGGTGATGATGAAGGTGAAGGTGATGATGATGATGGAATGGATGGGTGAAGATGAAGATGAAGGCATGGAGGGACACGGGCACTGAGGGATGAGGATGAGGATGAAGATGACAATGAAGGCGAAGACGAAGATGATGAAGATGAAGGTGATGGAACGGATGGATGAAGATGATGAAGGTGAAGATGAAGGCGATGATGAAGGTGATCCACATGGAATGGATGAAGATGAAGATGAAGATGAAAGGCATTGAGGGACACGGGCACTGAGGATGAGGATGACGATGAGGATGATGAAGGTGAAGTTGAAGATGAAGGTGATGATGAAGGTGATGATGAAGATGAAGGTGAAGATGAAGGCGTGGAGGGACACTGGCACTGAGGATGATGATGATGATGATGATGAGGATGAGGATGAAGATGAAGGCCTGCAGGGACAGAGGCGCTGAGGATGAGGATGGAGGCGAGGATGAAGGCTGTGTTGGGAAGATGAGGATGAGGAAGAGGAAGATGAAGGTTGATGAAGATGAGGAAGGGCTGGGGCTGGAGGGGGGAGGGACCAGCAGAGGAATTCACTGGGGGTGGAGCCCAGTTCAAACCAGTTCAAACCAGTTCAATCCCAGCTCAAACCAGTTCAATCCCAGTTCAAACCAGTTCAAACCAGTTCAAACCAGTTCAATCCCAGCTCAATCCCAGCTCAAACCAGTTCAATCCCAGCTCAATCCCAGCTCAAACCAGTTCAAACCAGTTCAATCCCAGCTCAAACCAGTTCAAACCAGTCCAAACCTGCTTAAACCAGTCCAAACCAGTTCAATCCCAGTTCAAACCAGTTCCATCCCAGTTCAAACCAGTCCAAACCGGTTCATCCCAGTTCAAACCAGTTCAATCCCAGTCCCCCCCAGTATCGCCCCCTCCCCCTCCCAGATCTTATCTCTGATATCCCGGAGGGGGCGTGGCCAGGAGCGGGCGTGTCCAAAGGGGGGCGTGGCCCAACCTGGGGGCGTGGCCAATCCTGGGGGGCGTGGCCAGGCTCCCATAAATTCCCGGCAATTCCCGGGGGAGCCGGAGCAGAGCGGGGAAGGTGAGGCCGGGTTTGGGGCATTTTGGGGCATTTTGGGGCATTTTGGGGCATTTTGGGGCATTTTGGGGCATTTGTGGGGTCCCCCTGGATTTTCGGGGGGAATTTTGGGGGTTTTCACCCAAATTTTGGGGGAATTTTTGGGGTTCCCTTTGAATTTTGGGGGGAATTTTGGGGTCGGGATGGGGATTTTTGGGGGTTCCCTTTAAATTTGGGGGGGGATTTTGGGGTTTCACCAAAACTATGAGGGGATTTTTGGGGGTTCCCTTTGAATTTTGGGGGCGAATTTTGGGGTTTTCACCCAGATTTTGGGGGCATTTTTGGGGATTCCCTTTAAATTTGAGGAGATTTTTTGGGGGGGGGGGCTCCTCTTTAATTTGGGGGATTTTTTGGGGTTCCCATTGAATTTTGGGGTTCCCTTTGAATTTGAGGGGATTTTTGGGGTTCCCATTGAATTTTGGAGGGAATTTTGGGGTTTTCACACAAATTTTGGGGGAGATTTTTTTGGGTATTCCCACAAATTTTGGGGGGAATTTTGGGGTCGGGATGGGGATTTTTGGGGGTTCCCTTTAAATTTGAGGGGAATTTTGGGGTTTTCACCCAAATTTTGGGGGGGCTCCCTTTGAATTTTGGGGCAGATTTTTGGGTTTTCTCCCCCCCAAATTTTAGGGGTCTCCTTAATTTTGGGGCGATCTCCTTTAACTTGGTGGGGATAATTTTGGGGGGATTTTTTGGGGGGGGGGGGAATTTTTGGGGTCGGGAGGGTCCCCAAATCCCGGGGTCCCCCCTTTTCTCACGCCCCTCCCCCACGGGCAGATGGGGCCCCCCCGGGTTTTGCTCCTCTGGGCCTTGGTCCTGCTCGGCTGCCGTGAGTCCCAAATCCCAAATTTTCCCTCAAAATCCCAAATTTTCCCTCAAAATCCCAAATTTTCCCATCCCAATCCCAATTTTTCCCACCCAAAACCCCAAATTTCCCCACCCCAATCCCAAATTTCCCCACTCCAAATCCCAAATTTCCCCACCCCAAATCCCAAATTTTCCCTCAAAATTCCAAATTTTCCCCACCCAAACACCCAAATTTTCCCACCCCCAATCCCAATTTTCCCACTAAATCCTGAACTTTTCCCTGCAAAATCCCCAAATTTTCTCTCAGAATTCCGAATTTTCCCATCCCAATCCCAATTTTTCCCGCATAAATCCCAAATTTTTCCCATTTTCCCCAAATCCCCCCTAATTTCCCATTTTCCCCTAAATCCCATTTCCCCCCAATTTCCCCCGCATTTTTTCTCTCAATTTTTCCCATTTTTCCAATTTCCCCCACAATTTTCCCCCAATTTTCCCCCCTTTTTCCCCCAAATTTCCCCCCAATTTTCCCTCCAAATTTCCCTAATTTTCCCCCCAATTTCCCCCACAATTTTTCCCCCAATTTTCCCCCCAAATTATTCCTCAATTTCCCCCCAATTTTCCCATATTTCCCCCCCAATTTTCCACAATTTCCTCCACAATTTCCCCCACAATTTTCTCCCCAAGTTTTCCCCAAATTTTCCCCCAATTTTCCCCCCAATTTTTCCCCAATTTCCCCCCATTTTCCCCCCAAATTTCCCCAATTTTTCCCAAATTCCCCCCCAAATTTCCCCATTTTTCCCTCAAATTTTTCCCAAATTCCCCCCCAAATTTCCCCATTTTTCCCTCAAATTTTTCCCCAATTTTCCCCAATTTCCCCCCCAATTTTTCCCCTAATTTCCCCAAATTTCCCCCCAATTTCCCCAAATTTCCCCCCAATTTCCCCCAATTTTCCCCAAATTTCCCCAATTCCCCCCATTTTTTCCCCAAAATTTCCCCAATTTTCCCACAATTTTCCCCCCATTTTCCCCACAATTTTTCCCAAAATTTCCCCCCATTTTTTTCCCCATTTTTCCCCCCAAATTTCCCCATTTTCCCCCAATTCTCCCCCATTTTTTCCCCCCAGGTGCCGTCCCCCATTCCCAGCCCGGCTGCTCCGGTGTCACCTGCGGCCCTGGTGGCACCTGCCAGGTGACCGATGTGGGACCCAGGTGTGTCCCCGTCCCCTCGTGTGACAACGTCCGGTGCCACCAAGGGACACGGTGTGAGATGGCCCAAGGGTGGCCCAGGTGTGTCCCCGATGTCCCCTCGTGTGACAACGTCCGGTGTGGGGAGGGGACACGGTGCCAGGTGACCGATCTTGGACCCAGGTGTGTCCCCGATGTCCCCTCGTGTGACAACGTCCGGTGCCACCAAGGGACACGGTGCCAGGTGACCGATGTGGGACCCAGGTGTGTCCCTGTCCCCTCATGTGACAACGTCCGGTGTGGGGAGGGGACACGGTGTGAGATGGCCCAAGGGTGGCCCAGGTGTGTCCCCAACCCTTCGTGTGACAACGTCCGGTGTGGGGAGGGGACACGGTGTGAGATGGCCCAAGGGTGGCCCAGGTGTGTCCCCGATGTCCCCTCGTGTCCCCTGCCCGGCTGTCCCCAATGCAAGATGGCCGACGGGTGGCCGCTCTGTGTCCGGCGTCACGGCCGGAGCGTTTCGTGTCCCCGATGTCCCCGAGGCGCCGCGTGTGACCTCACCCGCGGGTGGCCCCGCTGTGTCCCCGCCAAGGTGTCCCCAGGGCCGCCGGCCTGCGGCGACCTCCGGTGTCCCCAGGGCACCTCGTGCCAGGTGCTGGACGGTGACCCCAGGTGCGTCCACGAGCCGCCGTCGTGTGACAACGTCCGGTGTCCCCAGGGCTCCTCGTGTCACCTGCTCCAGGGGTGGCCACGCTGCGTCCAGAACAAGGTGGCACCAAGGCCACCGTCCTGCCATGATGTCCACTGTCCCAAGGACACCTCGTGCCAGATGACCAATGGTCACCCCAGGTGTGTCCACACCAAGGTGTCCATCAAGAGTCCATCCTGTGCTGACCTCCAGTGTCCCAAGGACACCTCGTGCCAGATGACCAATGGTCACCCTCAGTGTGTCCACGAGCCGCCGTCGTGTGACAACGTCCGGTGTCCCCAGGGCTCCTCGTGTCACCTGCTCCAGGGGTGGCCACGGTGCGTCCAGAACAAGGTGGCACCAAGGCCACCGTCCTGCCATGATGTCCACTGTCCCAAGGACACCTCGTGCCAGATGGTCAATGGTCACCCTCAGTGTGTCCACACCAAGGTGTCCATCCAGAGTCCATCCTGTGCTGACCTCCAGTGTCCCAAGGACACCTCGTGCCAGATGACCGATGGTCAACCCAGCTGTGTCCACACCAAGGTGGCACCAAGGCCACCGTCCTGCCATGATGTCCACTGCCCCAAGGACACCTCGTGCCAGATGGTAAGTGGTCATCCCCAGTGTGTCCACACGAAGACGTCCATCAGGAGACCTTCCTGCCATGACCTCCACTGTCCCAAGGACACCTCGTGCCAGATGAACAATGGTCACCCTCAGTGTGTCCACACCAAGGTGTCCATCAAGAGTCCATCCTGTGCTGACCTCCAGTGTCCCAAGGACACCTCGTGCCACATGACCAATGGTCAACCCAGCTGTGTCCACACGAAGACGTCCATCAGGAGACCTTCCTGCCATGATGTCCAGTGTCCCAAGGACACCTCGTGCCAGATGGTCAATGGTCACCCCATGTGTGTCCCCACCATGATGTCCATCAAGAGTCCATCCTGCAGTGACCTCCAGTGTCCCAAGGACACCTCGTGCCAGATGACCAATGGTCAACCCAGGTGTGTCCACACCAAGGTGTCCATCAAGAGTCCATCCTGTGCTGACCTCCAGTGTCCCAAGGACACCTCGTGCCAGATGGTCAATGGTCACCCCAGGTGTGTCCACAAGCGGCCATCGTGTGACAACGTCCGGTGCCAGAAGGACACCACGTGTCAGGTGATTGATGGGTGGCCACGCTGTGTCCACACCAAGGTGGCACCAAGGCCACCGTCCTGCAGTGACCTCCAGTGTCCCAAGGCCACCTCGTGCCAGATGACCAATGGTCAAGCCCGATGTGTCCACACCAAGGTGTCCATCCAGAGTCCATCCTGTGCTGACCTCCAGTGTCCCAAGGACACCTCGTGCCAGATGACCAATGGTCACCCTCAGTGTGTCCACGAGCCGCCGTCGTGTGACAACGTCCGGTGTCCCCAGGGCTCCTCGTGTCACCTGCTCCAGGGGTGGCCACGGTGCATCCAGAACAAGGTGGCACCAAGGCCACCGTCCTGCCATGATGTCCACTGTCCCAAGGACACCTCGTGCCAGATGGTCAATGGTCACCCTCTATGTGTCCACACCAAGGTGTCCATCCAGAGTCCATCCTGCAGTGACCTCCAGTGTCCCCAAGGAACTTTGTGCCAGATGACCAATGGTCACCCCAGGTGTGTCCACAAGCGGCCATCGTGTGACAACGTCCAGTGCCAGAAGGACACCACGTGTCAGGTGATCGATGGGTGGCCACGCTGTGTCCACACCAAGGTGGCACCAAGGCCACCGTCCTGCCATGATGTCCACTGTCCCAAGGACACCTCGTGCCAGATGACCGATGGTCAAGCCCGATGTGTCCACACCAAGGTGTCCATCAAGAGTCCATCCTGCAGTGACCTCCAGTGTCCCCAAGGAACCTCGTGCCAGATGACCAATGGTCACCCCATGTGTGTCCACACCAAGGTGTCCATCAAGAGTCCATCCTGTGCTGACCTCCAGTGTCCCAAGGACACCTCGTGCCAGATGACCAATGGTCACCCCATGTGTGTCCACAAGCGGCCATCGTGTGACAACGTCCGGTGCCAGAAGGACACCACGTGTCAGGTGATCGATGGGTGGCCACGCTGTGTCCACACCAAGGTGTCCATCCAGAGTCCATCCTGCAGTGACCTCCGGTGTCCCCAAGGAACCTCGTGCCAGATGACCAATGGTCACCCCAGGTGTGTCCATGAGCCACCATCGTGTGACAATGTCCGGTGTCCCCAGGGCTCCTCGTGTCACCTGCTCCAGGGGTGGCCACGGTGCGTCCAGAACAAGGTGGCACCAAGGCCACCGTCCTGCCATGATGTCCACTGTCCCAAGGACACCTCGTGCCAGATGACCGATGGTCACCCCATGTGTGTCCACACCAAGGTGGCACCAAGGCCACCGTCCTGCAGTGACCTCCAGTGTCCCAAGGACACCTCGTGCCAGATGGTCAATGGTCAACCCAGGTGTGTCCACACCAAGGTGTCCATCCAGAGTCCATCCTGCAGTGACCTCCAGTGTCCCAAGGACACCTCGTGCCAGATGAACAATGGTCAACCCAGCTGTGTCCACACGAAGACGTCCATCAGGAGACCTTCCTGCCATGACCTCCACTGTCCCAAGGACACCTCGTGCCAGATGGTCAGTGGTCACCCTCAGTGTGTCCACACCAAGGTGTCCATCCAGAGTCCATCCTGTGCTGACCTCCAGTGTCCCAAGGGCTCCTCATGTCACATGGTCAGTGGTCATCCACAATGTGTCCACAACCGGCCATCCTGTCACAATGTCCACTGTCCCAAGGACACCTTGTGCCACATGGTCAGTGGGTGGCCACGGTGTGTCCAGACCAAGACGTCCATCAGGAGACCTTCCTGCAGTGACCTCCACTGTCCACAGGGAACCCAATGCCAGATGACCGATGGGTGGCCGCAGTGTGTCCATCACCGTCCATCCTGCAGCGATGTCCACTGTCCCAAGGGCACCAAATGCCAGATGACCAATGGGTGGCCACAGTGTGTCCATCACCGTCCATCCTGCCAGGATGTCCACTGTCCCAAGGACACCTCGTGCCACATGGTCAGTGGTCATCCCCAGTGTGTCCTGACCAAGACGTCCATCAGGAGACCTTCCTGCCGTGATGTCCAGTGCTCCAAGGACACCTCCTGCAGGATGACCGATGGGTGGCCACAGTGTGTCCACCACCAACCTTCCTGCAGTGATGTCCACTGTCCACAGGGAACCCAATGCCAGATGACCAATGGGTGGCCGCAGTGTGTCCACCACCAACCTTCCTGCAGTGACCTCCAGTGTCCCAAGGACACCATGTGCCGCATGGTCAGTGGTCATCCCCAGTGTGTCCACACCAAGACGTCCATCAGGAGACCTTCCTGCCGTGACCTCCACTGTCCACAGGACACCACATGTAGGATGACCGATGGGTGGCCGCAGTGTGTCCACTACTCTCCATCCTGCCAGGATGTCCAGTGCCAGAAGGACACCACGTGTCACATGGTCAGTGGGTGGCCACGGTGTGTCCAGACCAAGACGTCCATCAGGAGACCTTCCTGCAGTGACCTCCACTGTCCACAGGGCACCAGGTGTAAGATGACCAATGGGTGGCCCCAGTGTGTCCATAACTCCCCGTCCTGTAGTGATGTCCACTGTCCCCAGGGCACCACGTGCCAGATGGTCAGTGGGTGGCCACGGTGCGTCCCCACCAAGCTGACCCCAAGGAGACCTTCCTGCAGTGACCTCCACTGTCCCAAGGACACCCAATGCCAGATGACCGATGGGTGGCCGCAGTGTGTCCATCACCGTCCATCTTGCCAGGATGTCCAGTGCTCCAAGGACACCTCCTGTCACATGGTCAGTGGTCATCCCCAATGTGTCCACACCAAGACGTCCATCAGGAGACCTTCCTGCCGTGATGTCCAGTGCTCCAAGGACACCTCCTGCAGGATGACCAATGGGTGGCCGCAGTGTGTCCATCACCAACCATCCTGCAGTGATGTCCAGTGCTCCAAGGACACCACGTGCCAGATGGTCAGTGGGTGGCCACGGTGTGTCCACACCAAGACGTCCATCAGGAGACCTTCCTGCAGTGACCTCCACTGTCCACAGGGCACCACATGTAGGATGACCGATGGGTGGCCGCAGTGTGTCCACTACTCTCCATCCTGCAGTGATGTCCACTGTCCCAAGGACACCACGTGTCACATGGTCACTGGGTGGCCACGCTGTGTCCAGACCAAGGTGTCCCCAAGGAGACCTTCCTGCAGTGACCTCCACTGTCCACAGGGCACCACGTGCAAAATGACCGATGGGTGGCCGCAGTGTGTCCACTACTCTCCATCCTGCCAGGATGTCCAGTGCCAGAAGGACACCACGTGTCACATGGTCAGTGGGTGGCCACGGTGTGTCCAGACCAAGACGTCCATCAGGAGACCTTCCTGCAGTGACCTCCACTGTCCACAAGGAACCCAGTGCCAGATGACCGATGCGTGGCCGCAGTGTGTCCACCACTCTCCATCCTGCCAGGATGTCCAGTGCCAGAAGGGGACAATGTGCCAGATGGTCAGTGGGTGGCCAAGGTGTGTCCAGACCAAGGTGACCCCAAGGAGACCTTCCTGCAGTGACCTCCAATGTCCCAAGGACACCCAATGCCAGATGACCGATGGGTGGCCGCAGTGTGTCCATCACCAACCGTCCTGCCAGGATGTCCACTGTCCCAAGGACACCACGTGCCACATGGTCAATGGGTGGCCAAGATGTGTCCAGACCAAGACGTCCATCAGGAGACCGTCCTGCCGTGATGTCCAGTGCTCCAAGGACACCTCCTGCAGGATGACCGATGGGTGGCCACAGTGTGTCCATGACCGCCCATCATGTCATGATGTCCGCTGTGCCAAGGACACCACGTGTCACATGGTCAGTGGGTGGCCACGGTGTGTCCAGACCAAGACGTCCATCAGGAGACCTTCCTGCAGTGACCTCCACTGTCCCCAGGACACCAGGTGTAAGATGACCAATGGGTGGCCGCAGTGTGTCCATAACTCCCCGTCCTGTAGTGATGTCCACTGTCCCAAGGACACCACGTGCCAGATGGTCAGTGGGTGGCCACGGTGCGTCCCCACCAAGGTGACCCCAAGGAGACCGTCCTGCAGTGACCTCCACTGTCCCAAGGACACCCAATGCCAGATGACCGATGGGTGGCCGCAGTGTGTCCATCACCGTCCATCTTGCCAGGATGTCCAGTGCTCCAAGGACACCTCGTGCCACATGGTCAGTGGTCATCCCCAGTGTGTCCAGACCAAGACGTCCATCAGGAGACCTTCCTGCAGTGACCTCCACTGTCCACAGGGAACCCAATGCCAGGTGACCGCAGGGTGGCCGCAGTGTGTCCACCACCAACCTTCCTGCAGTGATGTCCAGTGCTCCAAAGGGTTCACATGCCAGGTGGTCAGTGGGTGGCCACGCTGTGTCCAGTCCAAGCTGACCCCAAGGAGACCTTCCTGCAGTGACCTCCACTGTCCACAAGGAACCCAGTGCCAGATGACCGATGGGTGGCCGCAGTGTGTCCACCACCAACCGTCCTGCCAGGATGTCCACTGTCCCAAGGACACCTCGTGCCAGATGGTCAGTGGGTGGCCACGGTGTGTCCAGTCCAAGACGTCCATCAGGAGACCGTCCTGCCAGGATGTCCAGTGCTCCAAGGACACCACGTGCCAGATGGTCAGTGGGTGGCCACAGTGCGTCCCCACCAAGGTGACCCCAAGGAGACCGTCCTGCAGTGACCTCCACTGTCCACAGGGAACCCAATGCCAGATGACCGATGGGTGGCCGCAGTGTGTCCATCACCGTCCATCTTGCCAGGATGTCCAGTGCTCCAAGGACACCTCCTGCCACATGGTCAGTGGTCATCCCCAGTGTGTCCTGACCAAGACGTCCATCAGGAGACCTTCCTGCCGTGATGTCCAGTGCTCCAAGGACACCTCCTGCAGGATGACCGATGGGTGGCCGCAGTGTGTCCACCACTCTCCATCCTGCCAGGATGTCCAGTGCTCCAAAGGGTTCACATGCCACATGGTCAGTGGGTGGCCGCAGTGTGTCCAGACCAAGCTGACCCCAAGGCCACCGTCCTGCAGTGACCTCCACTGTCCCCAGGGCACCACGTGCAAAATGACCGATGGGCGGCCGCAGTGTGTCCACCACTCTCCATCCTGCAGCGATGTCCACTGTCCCAAGGACACCACGTGCCAGATGGTCAGTGGGTGGCCACAGTGTGTCCACACCAAGGTGTCCCCAAGGCCACCGTCCTGCCGTGACCTCCACTGTCCCAAGGCCACCTCGTGCCGCATGGTCAGTGGTCATCCCCAGTGTGTCCAGTCCAAGGTGTCCATCCTGGCTCCGTCCTGCCGTGACCTCCACTGTCCCAAGGCCACCAGGTGCCAGGTGACCGCAGGGTGGCCGCAGTGTGTCCGTGTCCAGCGCCGTGTCCGTGCCGTCCCCGCCCTGTCCTGCTCTGACGTCACCTGCGAGCCAGGTGCCACCTGCCAGGTGCTGCAGGGCTGGCCCAGGTGTGTCCCCAAGGAGGCCTCGACCTGCCAGGACCTCACCTGCCCACCTGGATCTACCTGTAGAATGGAGAAATCCACGCCCAGGTGTGTCCCCATCACTGTGACCTGCCAGGACCTCACCTGCCCACCTGGATCCACCTGTACAATGGAGAAATCCACGCCCAGGTGTGTCCCTGTCAAACTCACCTGCCAGGACCTCACCTGCCCACCTGGATCCACCTGCCAGATGGACAGAACCACGCCCAGGTGTGTCCCTGTCAAACTCACCTGCCAGGACCTCACCTGCCCACCTGGATCCACCTGTAGAATGGACAGAACCACGCCCAGGTGTGTCCCGGTCACTGTGACCTGCCAGGACCTCACCTGCCCACCTGGATCCACCTGTCAGATGGACAGAACCACGCCCAGGTGTGTCCCCAAGGTGGCCTCCACCTGCCAGGACCTCACCTGCCCACCTGGATCCACCTGTATAATGGAGAAATCCACGCCCAGGTGTGTCCCTGTCAAACTCACCTGCCAGGACCTCACCTGCCCACCTGGATCCACCTGTACAATGGAGAAATCCACGCCCAGGTGTGTCCCTGTCAAACTCACCTGCCAGGACCTCACCTGCCCACCTGGATCCACCTGTAGAATGGAGAAATCCACGCCCAGGTGTGTCCCTGTCACTGTGACCTGCCAGGACCTCACCTGCCCACCTGGATCCACCTGTCAGATGGACAGAACCACGCCCAGGTGTGTCCCCAAGGTGGCCTCCACCTGCCAGGACCTCACCTGCCCACCTGGATCCACCTGCCAGGCCCTGCCCTGCCCACCTGGCCTCACCTGCGGCCCCACCTGCGCGCCGGCCCCGCCCCTCGTGTGTCACGTCCTGAGCCGGCGCCGTTTCCGCGCCTTCGACGGCCTCACCTGGCGGCTGCCGCTCACCTGTCCCTTGGTGGCCGCCTGCGACGGCTCACCTGAGCTCCAGGTGTGGCTCTCGGGCCAGGTGGGCTCCGGCCCCGGCGCCGCCTTCGGGCAGGTGAGGGTGGCCGGAGCCGGGGTCCAGGTGGAGCTGAGGCACGGAGAGGGGAGAACGGCCAGGGTGAGTGAGGCACCTGCACAGGTGTGCGGTGTCCCAGGTGTGGCCCTGTCCCTGTCCCAGGTGTGTCTCACCTGTCCCAAGGGTGTCCTTGTCCCTGTCCCTGTCCCAGGTGTGGCCCTGTCACTGTCACAGGTGTGCCCCACCTGTCCCAGGTGTGTCCCCGTCCCTGTTCCTGTCCCAGGTGTGTCCTTGTCCCAGGTGTGTCTCACCTGTCCCAGGTGTGCCCCGTCTAGGTTTGTCCCAGGTGTGTCCCACCTGTCCCAGGTGTGTCCCTGTCCCTGTCCCAGGTGTGTCAGACTTGTCCTAGGTGTGTCTCACCTGTCCCAGGTGTGTCCCTATCCCAAGCATGTCTGTCTAGGTTTGTCCCAGGTGTGTCTCACCTGTCTCAGGTGTATCCCAGGTGTCTGACCAGCTGTGTCCCACCTTTTCCAGGTGTGTCCCACCTGTCCCACCTGACCACGTGTGTCCCACATGTCCCAGGTGTGTCCCAGGTGTGTCTCCCCCATTCCAGGTGTGTCCCACCTGTTCCAGGTGTATCCCATGTGTCTCACCAGCTGTGTCTCACCTGTCTCAGGTGTCTCTCCCCTGTCTCAGGTGTGTCCCAGCTGTGTCTCACCTGTCCCAGGTGGGTCT
The DNA here is from genome assembly GCF_037042795.1 of Molothrus aeneus. Lineage (NCBI taxonomy): Eukaryota > Metazoa > Chordata > Aves > Passeriformes > Icteridae > Molothrus > Molothrus aeneus. Next base: position 687,586 of record NW_027098964.1, on the reverse strand, counting down.
CACTTGTCCCAGGTGTGTCTCACCTGTCCCAGCTGTGTCTTACCTGTCCCAGGTGTGTCCCATGTGTGTCTCACCTGTCCCAGGTGTGTCCCAGGTGTGTCTCCCCCATCCCAGTTGTATCCCAGGTGTGTCTCACCTGTCCCAGGTGTCTCACCTATCCCAGGTGTGTCTCCACTATCCCGTCTGTCTCACCACGTGTGTCCCACCTGTCCCAGGTTTGTCCCACCTGTCCCAGGTGTATCCCATGTGTCTCACCAGCTGTGTCTCACCTGTCCCAGGTGTGTCCCAGGTGTGTCTCCCCCATCCCAGGTGTATCCCAGCTGTGTCTCACCTGTCCCAGGTGTGTCCCACCTGTCCCACCTGTGTCTCACCTGTCCCAGGTGTATCCCAGGTGTGTCTCACCTGTCCCAGGTGTGTCCCAGGTGTGTCTCCCCCATCCCAGGTGTGTCCCAGGTGTGTCCCACCTGTCCCACCTGACCCCCTGTGTCTCACCTGTCCCAGGTGCGAGGCCGCCCCGTGCCCCTCCCCGTGTCCCTGGCCGGGGGTCGGGTCCAGGTGCGGCGCCGGGGGGGGCAGCGGCAGGTGCTGCTCACCTGGGCGGGGCTGCAGGTGAGCCTGGCAGGCGACGGCGCCGTGACCGTGACAGCGACGGCAGCGACGGCCGGGGGGCTCTGCGGGGCCTGCGCCGGGCAGCGCACCTGTGCCACAGGTAAGGGCACACCTGGGCACACCTGGGGACACCTGGGAGGGCACCTGTGCCACAGGTAAGGGCACACCTGGGGACACCTGGGCACACCTGGGCACACCTGGGAGGGCACCTGTGCCACAGGTAAGGGCACACCTGGGCACACCTGGGGACACCTGGGCACACCTGGGAGGGCACCTGTGCCACAGGTAAGGGCACACCTGGGCACACCTGGGCACACCTGGGGACACCTGGGAGGGCACCTGTGCCACAGGTAAGGGCACACCTGGACACACCTGGGGACACCTGTGCCACAGGTAAGGGCACACCTGGGGACAGGTAAGGGCACACCTGGGGACACCTAGGGACAGGTAAGGGCACACCTGGGCACACCTGGGGACAGGTAAGGGCACACCTGGGGACACCTGGGAGGGCAACTGTGCCACAGGTAAGGGCACCTGGGGGACACCTGCAGGACAGGTGAGGGGCTGGGGGGGGACGTGGGGGGGCTCAGGTGTGCCCCAGGTGTGGGTGGAATGTCCCAGGTGTGCCCAGGTGTGTCCCCAGATGTCCCCAGGTGTATCCCAGGTGTATCCCAGGTGTATCCCAGGTGTGTCCCAGGTGTGTCCCCCTCACCTGTCGGGGGAGGGGCCCGGACATGGATGGGGGGGAGGGGAATGTCCGGGCCCCTCCCCCAACCCCTCCCCCTCTCTTTTTCTTTCTCTCTCTCCCCTCCCCCACCCCCCAGCCCCTCCCCCACCCCCCAGCCCCTCCCCCCCCAGCCCCTCCCCCCACACCTGCCAGGTGAACTCGAGGCTCTTCCGGAAGGGGCGTGGCCGCCGCCCCTCCCCCCTCCCGCAGGTGCTGCTGCGCACCTGCGCCCCTCCCCCACCCCGGGGGGGCCCCTTCGCCCCTCCCCCCTTTGCCCCTCCCCCCGCGCTGGAGGTGGCGCTGGAGGGGGGGGGAGGGGCGGGGCCGGTGACGGTGACGGTGACGGAGACGGAGCGGAGGTGGCACCTGAGGGGGGGCGGGGCTAAGGTGAGAGACACCTGGGGGGGAGGGGCAAAGGGGGAGGGGCAAAGGGGGGAGGGGCAATGGGGGAGGGGCGGGGCCAGTGAAGGAGCAGAGGTGGCTCCTGAGGGGGGGCGGGGCTAAGGTGAGAGACACCTGGGGGGGAGGGGCAAAGGGGGGAGGGGCAAAGGGGGGAGGGGCAAAGGGAGGGGAGGGGGAGGAAGGTGATGGTGATGATGGATGGATGGAGAAGGATGAAGGATGATGACGATGACGATGGTGACAATGATGACGATGACGGTGACGATGATGATGGAGTGGATGATGATGATGATGGTGATGAAGATTGGATGAAGGATGATGGAGTTGATGATGATGGAGTTGATGATGACGATGATGATGATGAAGATGATGATGATGGAGTTGATGATGATGATGGTGATGATGACAATGACAATGATGACGATGATGACGATGGCGATGATGTTGGAATTGATGATGATGATGACGATGATGATGATGGTGAAGGTTGAATGGAGAAGGTTGAATGAAGGATGACGATGATGATGGAGTTGATGAACGATGGATGACCACGATGATGACGACGATGATGGATGAAGGTTGAATGGAGGTTGAATGAAGGATGATGACGATGACGATGGAGTAGATAAACGATGGATGACCATGACGATGACGATGACGATGACCATGACGATGATGATGACCATGATGATGATGACGATGATGATGATGTCGATGATGGATGAAGGTTGAATGGAGAAGGTTGAATGAAGGATGACGATGATGATGATGGAGTTGATGAACCATGGATGACCACGATGATGATAACAATGACCATGATGATGACAATGACCATGACCATGACAATGATGACCATGATGACCATGACGATGATGACCATGATGACGATGGCCATGACAATGATGATGATGACCATGACGATGACGACGGTGACCATGACGATGATGATGATGATGATGGACTTGATGAACCATGGATGACCATGATGATGACAACAATGACCATGATGAGGATGATGACAATGACGATGACCATGACAATGATGACCATGATGACCATGACGATGATGATGACCATGATGATGATGGCCATGACGATGATGACGATGACCATGATGATGGCCATGACAATGGTGACCATGACGATGATGATGACAATGACCATGACCATGATGATGATGACCATGACCATGACCATGACCATGACAATGATGACCATGACGATGATGATGATGATGACCATGATGATGATGATGATGACAATGACCATGACGATGACCATGACAATGATGACCATGACGATGATGACCATGACAATGGTGACCATGACGATGATGATGATGACAATGACCATGACCATGATGATGATGACCATGACCATGACGATGACCATGACGATGATGACCATGACGATGACGATGATGATGATGACCATGATGATGATGATGCCGATGATGACGATGACCATGATGATGACAATGATGATGATGATGACGAAGCTGCCGCCCCTCCCCCAGCTGGACGGGTCCCCTCTCCCGCTGCCCTTCTGCCTCCCGGACGGCTCCGCCTGCGTGGGCCCCGCCCCCGGCCACGCCCCCGGCCACGCCCTGCTGCTGGTGACCCCTGACCTGCGCGTGACCGCCGGCCCCGGGGACGCGGTGGGGGTCACCGTGTCCCCCCGGCTGCGCAACGCCACCTGCGGCCCCTGCGGCCACAACGGCGACCCCGGCGCTGACCGCTGGAGTGACCACCGGAGTGACCACAGGAGTGACCACAGTGACCCCCGCAAGGACCTCGGCACTGACCGCTGGAGTGACCACAGGAGTGACCACAGGAGTGACCACAGTGACCGCAGTGACCCCGGCACTGACCGCTGGAGTGACCACGGGAGTGACCGCAGTGACCGCAGTGACCACGAGAGTGACCACAGTGACCGCAGTGACCCCCGCAAGGACCTTGGCGCTGACCGCAAGAGTGACCACAGGAGTGACCATGGGAGTGACCACAGTGACCGCAGGGACACCGGGAGTGACCAGGGGGACAATGGGGGTGACCGCGGGAGTGACCACAGGGACACCAGCAATGACCTCGGCACTGACCACAAGAGTGATCACAGGAGTGACCGCAGGGACAGCAGGGACACCGGGAGTGACCGCAGGGACAGTGGGAGTGACCACAGTGACCCCAGCAATGACCTCAGCGCTGACCACTCAGACACTGGGAGTGACCACAGGGACAGTAGGGACACCAGGAGTGACCACGGGGAGACCAGGAATGACCAGGGGGACAATGGGAGTGACCACGGGAGTGACCACGGGGACATTGGGAGTGACCACAGGAGTGACCACAGGGACAGCAGGAGTGACCGCAGGGACACCAGGAGTGACCACAGGGAGACCAGGAGTGACCACAGGGACATTGGGAGTGACCACAGGAGTGACCACAGGGACAGCAGGGACACCAGGAGTGACCGCAGGGACACCAGGAGTGACCATGGGGAGACCAGGAATGACCACACGGACAGCAGGAATGACCAGGGGGACAATGGGAGTGACCGTGGGAGTGACCACAGGGACATTGGGAGTGACCGCGGGGACACTGGGAGTGACCATGGGAGTGACCGCGGGGACACTGGGAGTGACCACGAGGACACTGGGAGTGACCATGGGGACACCAGGAGTGACCACAGTGACCACAGGGACAGCAGGGACACCAGGAGTGACCACAGGGACACCAGGAGTGACCATGGGGAGACCAGGAATGACCGCAGGGACACCAGGAGTGACCATGGGAGTGACCGTGGGGACACTGGGAGTGACCACGAGGACACCAGGAGTGACCAAGGGGACACCGGGAGTGACCGCAGTGACCACAGGGACACCAGGAGTGACCACAGGGACACCGGGAGTGACCACAGTGACCACAGGGACACCAGGAGTGACCACGAGGACACCAGGAGGGACCAAGGGGACACCGGGAGTGACCGCAGTGACCTCGAGGACACGAAGAGTGACCACAGGGACACCAGGAGTGACCGCAGTGACCACGGGGACACCAGGAGTGACCGCGAGCCCCCCGGGCCGTGTCCCCAGGGCCGCTGCCGTGAGTGGACACGGGGCAGGGACAGGGACAGGGAGTGGGGGCGGCGGGGCCTTCACGGGCCTGGCAGGGCCTCGATGTGACCTTTGACCCCTGTGACCTTCTCGTGTCCACCCATGACCTCTGTATCCATCCCTGTGTCCATCCTTGACCTCTGTGTCCATGACCTCTGTGTCCATTTGTGACCTTCTCGTGTCCACCCATGACCTTTGTGACCTTCTCGTGTCCATCCTTGACCTCTGTGTCCATCTTTGACCTTTGTGTCCATCCCTGTGTCCATCCTTGACCTTTGTGACCTTCTCGTGTCCACCCATGACCACTGTGCCCACTTGTGACCTTCTCATGTCCATGACCTTTGTGTCCACCCCAGTGTCCATCCATGACCTCTGTGTCCATCCTTGACCTTTGTGTCCACCCGTGTCCATCCATGACCTCTGTGTCCATCCTTGACCTTCTCATGTCCACCCCAGTGTCCATCCATGACCTTTGTGTCCATCCCAGTGTCCACCCATGACCTATGTGTCCATCCTTGACCTTCTCATGTCCATCCCAGTGTCCACCCATGACCTCTGTGTCCACTTGTGACCTTCTCATGTCCACCCCAGTGTCCATCCATGACCTTTGTGTCCATCCCACTGTCCACCCATGACCTCTGTGTCCATCCTTGACCTTCTCATGTCCATCCCAGTGTCCACCCATGACCTCTGTGTCCATCCATGACCTTTGTGTCCATCCCAGTGTCCATCCATGACCTCTGTGTCCATCCATGACCTTTGTGTCCATCCCACTGTCCACCCATGACCTCTGTGTCCACTCGTGACCTTCTCATGTCCACCCATGACCTTTGTGTCCATTTGTGACCTTCCCGTGTCCATGACCTTTGTGTCCATCCCAGTGTCCATCCATGACCTGTGTCCATCCATGACCTTTGTGTCCATCCCACTGTCCACCCATGACCTCTGTGTCCATCCCAGTGTCCATCCATGACCTCTGTGTCCATCCATGACCTTTGTGTCCACCCCAGTGTCCACCCATGACCTTTGTGTCCATTTGTGACCTTCCCGTGTCCATGACCTTTGTGTCCATCCCAGTGTCCACCCATGACCTCTGTGACCCCGCGGTGACCCCGCGGTGACCCCGCGCTGTCCCCTCCCCCACAGCCCCCCGGCGTCCCCCGGCCCCCGGCGCCGCCCCCCCCCGGCCCCCCCGGGACCTGCACACAGGTGAGGAGGAGGAGGAGGAGGGGCAGGGGGGAGGAAGGGCGGGAGGAGGAGGATGGTGGGACAATGATGATGATGATGGTGATGATGGTGATGATGGGATGATGATGATGATGATGGTGGTGGGGTGATGGTGGTGGGATGATGATGATGATGATGATGATGGTGGTGGGATGATGATGATGATGGTGGTGGGATGATGATGATGATGATGATGGTGGGATGATGATGATGGTGATGATGGGATGATGATGGTGGGATGATGATGATGATGATGAGGGGATGATGATGATGATGATGATGATGGTGGTGGGATGATGATGATGATGGTGGTGGGATGATGATGATGGTGGTGGGATGATGATGATGATGGTGGGATGATGGCGGTGGGATGATGATGATGGGATGATGATGATGATGATGATGATGGGATGATGATGATGATGGTGGTGGGGTGATGATGATGATGGTGGTGGGATGATGATGATGGTGGTGGAATGATGATGATGATGATGATGGGATGATGATGATGATGATGATGACGATGATGATGATGGGATGATGATGATGGTGGTGGGGCGATGATGATGATGGTGGTGGGATGATGATGATGATGGTGGTGGAATGATGATGATGATGATGATGATGATGATGATGGGATGATGATGATGATGGTGGAATGATGATGATGGTGGTGGGATAATGGTGGTGGTGGGATGATGATGATGATGATGATGATGATGATGATGATGGTGGGATGATGATGATGATGGTGGTGGGATGATGATGATAATGATGGTGGGATGAAGATGGTGGTGGTGGGATAATGGTGGTGGTGGGATGATGATGATGATGATGATGATGATGATGATGATGATGGTGATGGTGGTGGGATGGTGATTGTGGGATGAAGATGATGATGACGGGGTGGTGGAACAAAGATTACAGTGATGACGATGATGGGGTGGTGGGATGAAGATGATGATGATGGGATGATGAAGATGATGATGATGGGATGATGAAGATGATGATGATGATGGGGCGGTGGGATGAAGATGATGATGGTGATGGGATGATGATGGTGATGGGATGATGATGATGATGGGATGATGAAGATGATGATGATGGGGTGGTGGGATGAAGATGATGATGGCGATGGGATGATGATGATGATGGGATGATGAAGATGATGATGATGGGGTGGTGGGATGAAAATGATGATGGTGGTGGGATGATGATGATGATGGGATGATGAAGATGATGATGGTGATGGGATGATGATGATGATGGGATGATGAAGATGATGATGATGGGGTGGTGGGATGAAGATGATGATGGCGATGGGATGATGATGATGATGGGATGATGAAGATGATGATGATGGGGCGGTGGGATGAAGATGATGATGGCGATGGGATGATGATGATGATGGGATGATGAAGATGATGATGATGGGGTGGTGGGATGAAGATGATGATGGCGATGGGATGATGATGATGATGATGATGATGATGATGGGATGATGATGATGGTGATTATGGGGTGGTGGGATGAAGATGAAGATGATGGTGCTGGGGTGATGAAAATGATGATGGGATGATGAAGATGATGATGATGATGGGGCGGTGGGATGAAGACGACGATGGTGGCGGGATGATGATGACAATGACGAAGATGATGATGGGATGACGATGACGATGACGTGACGAAGGCCACCACGATGACCATAACCAGTGACCCCCACCCCATATTGTCCCCCCCCTCCCCCCAGGTCGCCTGCTGGAACCACTGGGAGCACTGGGAGCTCCACTGGGAGCACTGGGAGCTCCACTGGGAGCACTGGGAGCTCCACTGGGAGCACTGGGAGGACTGGGAGGAGCTGCAGGAGCTCCACTGGGAGCACTGGGAGGACTGGGAGGACTGGGAGGACTGGGAGGGGCACTGGGAGCTCCACTGGGAGCACTGGGAGGAGTCGCGGGGGGGCCACTGGGAGCACTGGGAGCTCCACTGGGGGCACTGGGAGGACTGGGAGGGGCACTGGGAGCACTGGGGCCGCTCCCGGGGGTCCCCCTCGGGCCCTAAACTGGGGGAACTGGGGACAATAAAGGCACTGGTGTCACCTGGGGGTCACTGGTGTCAACTGGGAGGGACTGGGAGGGACTGGGAGGGCACTGGGATGGACTGGGAGGGCACTGGGAGGGACTGGGAGGGACTGGGAGGAGACTGGGATCAAACTGGGAGGGACTGGGAGGGACTGGGAGGGCACTGGGAGGGAACTGGGAGGGACTGGGAGGGACTGGGAGGAGACTGGGAGGAGACTGGGAGGAGACTGGGATCAAACTGGGAGGGACTGGGAGGGACTGGGAGGGGACTGGGAGGGGACTGGGATGAACTGGGAGGGCACTGGGAGGGACTGGCATGGACTGGGATGAACTGGGATCAAACTGGGAGGGACTGGGATGGACTGGGAGGGAACTGGGATCAAACTGGGAGTGACTGGGAGGGAACTGGGATGGACTGGGAGGGACTGGGATGGACTGGGAGGGAACTGGGATCAAACTGGGAGGGAACTGGGAGGGTCCCAGGTGACACTGGGAGGGTCCTGAATAACCCCAGAGGGTCCCGAAAGTGCTGAATTCCGCTGGCCCCAAATGTCCCCAGATGTCCCCAAACCGCCCCAAATGTCCTCAAAACCCCCAACCATCCCCAAACGCCCCCAAATTGTCCCTAAATGCCCCCAAATTGTCCCTAAATGTCCCCAAATTGTCCCTAAACACCCCAACCGTCCCCAGATTGTCCCCAGATTGTTCCCAAACTGTCCCCAAACACTCCCAAATTGTCCCCCAAAAGTCCCCAAATTGTCCCCAAACACTCTCAAAATGTCCCCAAATTGTCCTTAAATGTCCCCAAATTGTCCCTAAACACCGCCAAATGTCCCCAAATTGTCCCCAAATTGTCCCCAAGCGCCCCCAAATTGTCCCCAAATTGCCCCTTAACACCCCCCCGATGTCCCCAAATTGTCCCTAAACACCCCCAAATGTCCCCAGGTTGTCCCCAAACACTCCCAAATTGTCCCGAAATTGTCCCTAAACACCCCCAAATGTCCCCAAACTGTCCCCAAACACCCCCAAATTTTCCCAAACTGTCCCCAAACGCCCCCAAGTTGTCCCCAAATGCCCCCAAGTTGTCCCCAAACTGTCCCCAAACGCCCCCAAGTTGTCCCCAAATGCCCCCAAGTTGTCCCCAAATTGTCCCCAAACGCCCCCAAGTTGTCCCCAAACTGTCCCCAAACGCCCCCAAGTTGTCCCCAAATGCCCCCAAGTTGTCCCCAAATTGTCCCCAAACGCCCCCAAGTTGTCCCCAGAGGTCCCCAAACTGTCCCCAGACGCCCCCAAGTTGTCCCCAAACACTCCCAAATTGTCCCGAAATTGTCCCTAAACACCCCCAAATGTCCCCAAACACCCCCAAATTTTCCCAAACTGTCCCCAGACGCCCCCAAGTTGTCCCCAAGTTGTCCCCAAGTTGTCCCCAGAGCCGAGGCCGGGCCCAGTTTTTAACCCTTTATTGGCGGCGCCACCGCGCGTCCCCTCCCCCCCCCCCGCGGTGTCACCTCCCCCGCCCCCCGGGCGCGTCCCCGGTGTCACCGGGGCCTGGGGACAGCTCAGATCTTGCCGGGGAAGGTGCCCTCCTCACGGGCCTCGTCCCACGCCGTCACCTGGGGACAACGACGGGGACATTGGGGGACGTTTGGGGACACTGGGGGATTTGGGGACACTGGGGACATTGGGGGGGTTGGGGGCATTGGGGGACATTGGGGACATTGAGGACATTGGGGACATTTGGGGACATTGGGGGGATTGGAGACATTGGGGACATTTGGGGACATTGGGGACATTTGGGGGTTTGGGGACATTGGGGACATTGGGGACATTGAGGGGTTGGGGACGTTTGGGGACACTGGGGGATTTGGGGACATTGGGGACGTTTGGGGACATTGGGGAGGTTTGGGGGCGTTGGGGACTTTGACGGGATTGGAGACATTTGGGGACACTGGGGACATTAATGGGGACATGGGGGCATTGGGGACATTTGGGGACAGCGAGGGGTTTGGGATATTGGGGACGTTGGGGACATTGGGGACATTGGGGAGGGTTGGGGACATTTGGTGGCTTTGGGACATTGGGGGACATTGGGGAGGGTTGGGGACATTGTGGGGGTTGGGGGCATTGGGGGAGATTGGGGACATTGAGGGGTTGGGGACATTTGGGGACATTGGGGGGATTGGAGACATTGGGGACATTTGGGGACATTGGGGACATTGGGGGGATTGGAGACATTGGGGACATTTGGGGACATTGGGGACACTGGGGAGGGTTGGGGACATTGAGGGGTTGGGGACATTTGGGGACACTGGGGGGTTTGGGGACATAGGGGACACTGGGGACATTGGGGAGGTTTGGGGGCGTTGGGGACTTTGAGGGGATTGGAGACATTTGGGGACACTGGGGACATTAATGGGGACATTGGGGCATTGGGGACATTTGGGGACAGTGAGGGGTTTGGGATATTGGGGACATTGGGGATATTGGGGAGGGTTGGGGACATTTGGTGGCTTTGGGACATTGGGGGACATTGGGGGGGTTGGGGGCATTGGGGACATTTGGGGGGGTTTGGGACACTGGGGGAGATTGGGGACATTGAGGGGTTGGGGACATTTGGTGGCTTTGGGACATTGGGGGGTTGGGGGCATTGGGGGACATGGGGGACATTGGGGGACATTGGGGGACATGGGGACATTGGGGGGGACTGGGGACATTTGGGGAATTGGGGGGGGTTGGGGACATTGGGGACATTGGGGGGGTTGGGGGCATTGGGGACATTTGGGGACAGTGAGGGGTTTGGGATATTGGGGGGTTGGAGACATTTGGGGAATTAGGGGGGGTTGGGGACATTGGGGAGGGTTGGGGACATTTGGTGGCTTTGGGACATTGGGGGACATTGGGGGGGTTGGGGACATTGTGGGGACTGGGGACATTGGGGACATTTGGGGAATTGGGGGGGGTTGGGGACATTGTGGGGACATTGAGGGGTTGGGGACATTTTGGGGACATTTGGTGGCTTTGGGACATTGGGGGACATTGGGGGGTTGGGGACATTTGGGGACATTGGGGACATTAATGGGGACATTGGGGGCATTGGGGGATTGGGGACATTTGAGGACATGGGGGACATTGGGGACATTTTTGGGGGGTTTGGGACATTGGGGACCTTGGGGACATTTGTGGGTTTGGGACACTTGGAGGGCTTGGGGACACTTGGAGACATCAGAGGCATTGGGGACATTGGAGGGACTGGGGACATTTGGGGACATTTGGGGACTTTTTTGGGGACATTGGGGACATTTGGGGACGTTTTTTTGGGGACATTTGGGGCCAGCACTCCCCCGGTAGCTGAGACACCTTGGGGACACTTTGGGGACATTTGGGGACTATTGGGGCCCCCTTGGGGACCCTTTGGTGACACTTGGTGACACTGGGGGGACATTGGGACCCTTGGGGACATTGGTGGGATCGGGGACTATGGGGGCCCCTTGGGGCCATTTGGGGACACTGGGGGTTGGGGACGTGGGGGACATTGGAGGGGTTGGTGACGTTCGGGGACGTTTGGGGACGTTTGGGGACATCACTCACCCACGAGGTGGGGCACAGGGACTTGTAGACACGGAAGTACCACTGGCACGGGGTGGCATCGGCGCCGCGGGCGTCCATGGCGCGCTGGCACCGCTGGAAATCTGGGGACACCGATGGGGACATCAGTGGGGACATTGGGGACATTGGGGACACTGAGGTGACAATGGTGGCATTGACACTGTGGGTGTCCATGGCGCGCTGGCACCGCTGGAAATCTGGGGACACCAATGGGGACATCAGTGGGGACATTGGGGACATTGGGGACATTGGGGACATCGGGGACATCGGGGACACTGAGGGGACAATGGTGGCATTGACACTGTGGGTTTCCATGGCGCGCTGGCACCGCTGGAAATCTGGGGACACCGATGGGGACATCAGGGACATTGGGGACATCGGGGACATTGGGGGGATTGGGGACATTGGGGACACTGAGGTGACAATGGTGGCATCGGCGCTGCAGGCGTCCATGGCGCGCTGGCACCGCTGGAAATCTGGGGACACCAATGGGGACATCAGTGGGGACATTGGGGACATCGGGGACACTGAGGTGACAATGGTGGCATTGACACTGTGGGTTTCCATGGCGCGCTGGCACCGCTGGAAATCTGGGGACACCGATGGGGACATTGGGGACATTGGGGACATCGGGGACATCGGGGACACTGAGGACACTGAGGGGACAATGGGGACATTTGGGACAGCAGGGGATTGGGGACATTGGGGACATTGGGAGTTGGGGACATTGGGGACACTGAGGGGACAATGGGGACATTGGGGACATTGAGAGAACAATGGGGACATTGGGGACACTGAGGGGACATTTGGGACATTGGAGACATTGGGGACACTGAGGGATCAGGGACATTGGGGACACTGAGGGGACACTGGGGACATTGAGAGAACAATGGGGACATTGGGGACACTGAGGGATCAGGGACATTGGGGACAATGAGGACATTGGGGGATAGGGGACATTGGGGACATTTTGGGGACATTGGGGGGACATTGGAGACATCATTGGGGATACTGAGGGGACATTGGGGACATTGAGGACATTTGGGGACATTTTAGGGACATCAGAGACATTGAGGGGACATTGGGGACATTGAGGGGACATGGGGGACAGTGAGCGGCCGGAGCGGGGAGTAAAAACCCCAAATTTGGGCATTTTTGGGGCATTTTGGGGCCATTTTTGGGACATTTTGGGGCCATTTTGGGGCCATTTTTGGGGCCATTTTTGGGGGTTTTGGGGGCCATTTTTGGGGTATTTTTGGGGCCATTTTGGGGGGGTTTTGGGGCCATTTTGGGGCCATTTTTGGGGGTTTTTGGGGCATTTTTGGGGCCATTTTGGGGGGTTTTGGGGGCCATTTTTGGGGGCATTTTTGGGGCCATTTTTGGGGGTTTTGGGGCCATTTTTGGGGGCATTTTTGGGGCCATTTTTGGGGCCATTTTGGGGGGGTTTTGGAGCCATTTTCCGGCCATTTTTGGGGCCATTTTTGGGGTTTTGGAGCATTTTGTGGGCATTTTTGGGGCCATTTTGGGGCCATTTTGTGGGCATTTTTGGGACTTTTTTTTGGCCATTTTGGGGCCATTTTTGGGGGTTTTGGGGGCCATTTTGGGGCCATTTTGGGGACATTTTGTGGGCATTTTTGGGACTTTTTTTTGGCCATTTTGGGGCCATTTTTGGGGTTTTGAGGCATTTTGTGGGCATTTTTGGGGCCATTTTTGAGGCATTTTGGGGGCATTTTTGGGGCTATTTTTGTTGGTTTTGGGGCCATTTTGGGGGCTTTTTTGGGCCATTTTGGGGTGGTTTTTAGGGCATTTTGGGGCCATTTTTGGGGGCATTTTTGGGGCCATTTTTGGGGGTTTTGGGGCATTTTTGGGGCCATTTTTGGGGGCAGTTTGGGGCATTTTTGAGGCCATTTTGGGGGGTTTTGAGGCATTTTTGGGGCCATTTTGGGGGGTTTTTGGGGCCATTTTGGGGCCATTTTTGGGGGTTTTGGGGGCCATTTTTGGGGCATTTTGTGGGCATTTTGTGGGCATTTTTGGGACTTTTTTTTGGCCATTTTGGGGCCATTTTTGGGGTTTTGAGGCATTTTGTGGGCATTTTTGGGGCCATTTTTGGGGCATTTGGGGGGCATTTTTGGGGCCATTTTTGTTGGTTTTGGGGCCATTTTGGGAGCTTTTTTGGGCCATTTTGGGGTTTTTTTTAGGGGTTTTGGGGCCATTTTGGGGGGTTTTGGGGGCCATTTTTGGGGCATTTTTGGGGACATTTTTGGGGGTTTTGGGGATTTTTGGGGCCATTTTGGGTGGTTTTTGGGGCCATTTTTGGGGGTTTTGGGGGCCATTTTTGCGGGTTTTGGGGGCCATTTTTGGGGCCATTTTGGGGCCTTTTTGGGGCCATTTTGGGAGCCATTTTGGGGCCATTTTTGGGCCATTTTTATGGCATTTTTTGGGGGATTTTCACGGGGATTTTTGGTTTTTTTTGTTATTTCGGGGTTCCCCGGTTGATTTTCGGGGTTCCCCGGGTGATTTTTGGGGTGAATCTGGGGGGTTTTGGGGCCGTACCCAGGTAGTTCTGCCAGCAGTTGCGGGTCTGGTTCTGGTTGGGGAAGCGGCTGTCGAACGGAGCCGTTTTGTAGCGGCACAGCTTGACCTTGATGTCCTCTGCCATGGCTAATTAGCATAATTAAGAGAGCTTAATTAACACCTGCGCTCGTTAATCGCCTTCCAGGGGCCCTTCATTAGCGGCCTGAGGGGGTTAATTGGGGGCAAGGAGCATTAATTGCTGAAAAAAAAGGGAAAAAAATGGAAATTTTCAACCTTTGCATCAGAGTTTAGAAGGGGGAAATGCTGTTAATTAAGGTAATTAGCAGCTAATTAATTAGCTAAATAAATAATTGGAACCTACTTAGCTAATGGTCAAACTAGCTGTTAATTAGCTCATTAATTATTAATCAATTCCAACCCAGCAGGAGAAATGTGGGAAGTGGAATCAGGAAGAAAAGAGATTTAAAAACATCCCAATTATGCTAATTAGCAACTAATTAATTAATTAATTACTGCCCCTTTAGTATCGAATTAATTTTCAGTCCTCATTAACTAACAGTACTTATTAGCTAATTATTATCAGCAGTTGTTAGTTAGTTAACTCAGTCTAACCTGTTAATTAGCTCATTAATTAATAATTAATACCACCTAATAATAAAACATTAATTAAGTAGAAATAGAAGCACATTAAGAAGCCATTAATGATTATAACTAACAGCTAATTAATTAGCTAAACAACTGGTCAGAACCTAATTAATTAATGATCAACCTAGTCTGTTAATTGGCTTATTAATTACTAATTAATGTCAGCTAATAATGAAAAATAAAGAAATTAAGTAGAAACAGGAACAGATTGGGAAATGATTAATGATTAATGATTGTAATTAACAGCTGGTTAATTAATCAAGTAACTGGTTTGAACCTAGTTAATTAATGATTAACACAGCCTGCTAATTAGCACATTAAGTATTAATTAATCACAGCCTGCAATGCTAAATAATGGAATAAAACAGAAGCGAAGGCAGCAGATTAAAAACTCATTAATTATGCTAATTAACAGCTGACTACTAGTCAATAAGCTGACTAGGACCTAGTTAATTAACTGCCAATCTAGCTTGCTAATTAGCTCATTAATTATTAATTATTAATTAATCCCGCCCCACAATGCCAAATAAGGGAATTAAAGAGAAATGAAATCATTCGAGAGACTGGAAGCTCATTAAGGATGCTAATTAGCAGTAATTAATTAGTTAGCATATCGATTAACACCCAGTTAATTAACTACAAGTCCAGCTAATTAATTAGCTCGTTAGTTATTAATTAATATTAATTAACCCCACCCAGCAATGCCAAATAAGGGAACGAACTGCGAGCGGAACTAACGAAGCTCATTCATTATGCAAATGAGCAGCTCCTTAATTCCTGCCCTCCCAGTGCTCCCAGTACAAACCAGTTCAAACCAGTTCCTTCCCAGTAACCCCCAGACCCCTCCTAGTCCATCCCAGTTCCCTCCCAGTTCAAACCAGTAACCCCCAAACCTCTCCCAGTTCATCCCAGTCCCTCCCAGTAACCCCCCCCAGACTCCTCCCAGTGCTCCCAGTTCATCCCAGTCCCTCCCAGTTCAAACCAGTAACCCCTCAGACCCCTCCCAGTTCATCCCAGTGCTCCCAGTTCCCCCCAGTCCCTCCCAGTTCGGCCCTCACCGCCCTCAGCGATCCCCTCACGACCCTCCCAGCCCCCCCAGTCTCTCCCAGTCTCTCCCAGTCCATCCCAGTCGCTCCCAGTCCATCCCAGTCGCTCCCAGTAGCCTCCCCAGCGCTCCCAGTCGCTCCCAGTCGCTCCCAGTCCATCCCAGTTCTCCCAGTACGTCCCAGCTCTCAAAGTCACTTTCACCCTCGCTCGCCACCGGCCGGAACCAACGAGTCACTCCGGAAGCGACGGAGAGTCGCCGGAAATGACGTCACGAAAGACCACCGAGAGCCGGTTTCGGGCCGGAGCGTCTCCTCCCGGAGGAAAAATGGCGGCGAGCCCCACCCGCGAGTCCTCCGGAACTGCCCCGAAACGGCGCCAAAACGCCGCGATTGGCCGAAAAAAAACCCGTTAGAGCCCTAAAATCCCCATTTTTCATCCCAAAATCACCGGTTTAGACCCCAAACCCCCATTTTTGTCCCAAAATCCCCATTTTTTACCTCAAAAATCCCCTCACGACCCACCTTGAGGAGCTCTGAGGGAACTTCCGCCCGGAAGTGGGCGGGATTTGAGCGTCGGGAGCGGAGTGCGCATGCCCGGACCTGGGAGGTCGCTGTGCTTGTGGCGTCATTTCCGGTTCCGGCGGAGGCGCGCGGGCCACGCGTGGAGAAAAGCGGCGCGATGAGGCCGGGTGGGAACTGGGGGAGACTGGGATAAACTGGGACAAACTGGGAGGGACTGGGAGAGACTCGGGGAGGTTGGGGGGACTGGGATTGACTGGGAAGGGATTTGGAGGGAGCTGGGATAAACTGGGAGAGTCTGGGAGAGGATTTGGAGGGGACTGGGATATACTGGGGGGAGACTGGGATATACTGGGAGGGGACTGGGATGGACTGGGGGGAACTGGGAGGGACTGGGGGGGACTGGGGGAGGTTGGGGGGGACTGGGAGGGACTGGGAAGGGATTTGGAGGGAGCTGGGATATACTGGGAGGAGACTGGGATATACTGGGAAGGGACTGGGATGGACTGGGGCGAACTGGGATGGACTGGGGCGAACTGGGATGGGAACTGGGACAAACTGGGAAGGACTGGGATGAATTGGGATGGACTGTGAGGGGATTGGGGGGAACTGGGATGTACTGGGATGAACTGGGAGGGAATTGGGATGAACTGGGAGGCAACTGCGAGCGTTTTGGCGGTAACTGGGATATACTGGGTTATACTGGTCTATACTGGGAGGGACTGGGGGAGGTGTTGCAGCCACATTGGGAGCACTGGGAGCCTGCAGGGCCTCTCCCAGTCCCTCCCAGTATAACCCAGTATAACCCAGTACATCCCAGTTCTCCTCCCGGTACATCCCAGTACATCCCAGTATATCCCAGTCTGACCAGTTTCCCCACAGGTTTCAGCCCCCGGGGTGGACGCGGCGGCTTCCGAGGCAGAGGTGAGTCCCAGTATAAACCAGTATAAACCAGTATGGACCAGTATAAGCCAGTAATCCCAGCGTCCCTCCCAGTATATCCCAGTATCCCCAGTTCCCTTCCCAGTATATCCCAGTATAAACCAGTATAACCAAGTTCCCTCCCAGTGCCTTCCAGTTTCTCCACTTCCTCTCCCAGTACATCCCAGTATAACCCAGTTCCCCTTCCAATCTCTCCCAGTATCCCCAGTTCCCCTCCCAGTCCCTCCCAGTACATCCCAGTATAACCCAGTTCCCCTCCCAGTATATCCCAGTATCCCTAGTGTCCCTCCCAGTCTATCCCAGTATAACCCAGTTCCCCTCCCAGTACATCCCAGTCTCTCCCAGTCCCCTCCCAGTCCCCTCCCAGTACAAACCAGTATCCCCAGTTCCCCTCCCAGTATATCCCAGTATAACCCAGTCCCTCCCAGTCTATCCCAGTATAACCCAGTTCCCCTCCCAGTTCATCCCAGTCTCTCCCAGTCCCTCCCAGTACAAACCAGTATCCCCAGTTCCCCTCCCAGTATATCCCAGTATAACCCAGTTTCCCCCCACAGGTTCCGGTTTCACGCCCCGCGGAGGGGGCGTGGCCCGCGGAGGGGGCGGAGCCAGAGGAGGAGGCGGAGCCAGAGGAGGCCCCCGGGGGCGTGGCCGAGGCCGAGGGGGCGGAGCCAGGGGCGGGGCCCGCGGGGGCTTCAAAGGCGGGAAAAAAGTGACGGTGGAGCCGCACCGACATGAGGGTAACTGGGATAAACTGGTTTATACTGGGAGGGACTGGGAGAGACTGGGAGGGGAGCTGGGGATACTGAGATGGACTGGGGGGGACTGGGGATACTGGGAGAGACTGGGATGGACTGGGATGGGAACCGGGAGGGACTGGGATAAACTGGGAGGGACTGGGAGGGACTGGTTTATACTGGGAGGGGACTGGGAGGGGCTGGGAGGGGAGCTGGGGATACTGGGAGGAACTGGGATGCACTGGGATGTACTGGGAAGGTAACTGGGATGGACTGGGAGGGTAACTGGGGATACTGGTCTATACTGGGAGGGACTGGGGATACTGGTTTATACTGGGAGGGAGCTGGGATATGTTGGTTCATACTGGGAGGGACACTGGGGATGCTGGGTTATACTGGGTTATACTGGGTTATACTGGGTTATACTGGGAGGGACTGGGGATGGGACTGGAGCAGCTGAGGGTCCCAGGTGTATCCCAGGTGTATCCCAGGTGTATCCCAGGTGTAACTCAGGTGTATCCCAGGTGTATCCCCGGTGTAACTCAGGTGTATCCCAGGTGTATCCCAGGTGTAACCTGGGTGTATCCCAGGTGTATCCCAGGTGTATCTCACGTGTAACCCAGGTGTAACCCAGGTGTATCCCAGGTGTAACTCAAGTGTAACCCAGGTGTATCTCAGGTGTATCCCAGGTGTAACTCAAGTGTAACCCAGGTGTGTCTCAGGTGTATCCCAGGTGTATCTCAGGTGTATCCCAGGTGTAACCCGGGTGTATCCCAGGTGTATCCCAGGTGTAACTCAGGTGTATCTCACGTGTAATTCAGGTGTATCCCAGGTGTATCTCAGGTGTATCCCAGGTGTAACTCAGGTGTATCTCACGTGTAATTCAGGTGTATCTCAGGCGTATCCCAGGTGTATCTCAGGCATATCCCAGGTGTATCGCAGGTGTAACTCAGGTGTAACCCAGGTGTAACTCAGTTGTAATTCAGGTGTATCTCAGGTGTAACTCAGGTGTAACCCGGGTGTATCTCACGTGTAATTCAGGTGTATCCCAGGTGTAACCCGGGTGTAATTCAGGTGTATCTCAGGCGTAACCCAGGTGTATCCCAGGTGTAATTCAGGTGTATCTCAGGTGTATCCCAGGTGTAACTCAGGTGTAACTCAGGTGTATCTCAGGTGTATCCCAGGTGTATCCCAGGCGTATCCCAGGTGTAACCCCCGAGTATCCCCTGAGTAACCCCCGAGTATCCCCTGAGTAACCCCCGAGTATCCCCTGAGTATCCCCTGAGTAACCCCCGAGTATCCCCTGAGTAACCCCCGAGTATCCCCTGAGTAACCCCCGAGTATCCCAGGTGTAACCCCCGAGTATCCCAGGTGTGTTCATTTGCCGGGGCCGTGAGGACGCGTTGGTGACGCGGAACCTGGTGCCGGGAGAGTCGGTGTACGGAGAGAAACGGATCAGCGTGGAGGTACGGACGGACTGGGGCATACTGGGATAAACTGGGATAAACTGGGACTGAGATAAACCCAACTGGGACAAACTGGGAGGGACTGGGACTGAGATAAACCCAACTGGGACAGACTGGGAGGGACTGGGAGGGACTGGGAGGGACTGGGACTGAGATAAACCCAACTGGGACAAACTGGGATATACTGGGATATACTGGGAGGGACTGGGACTGAGATAAACCCAACTGGGACAAACTGGGAGGGACTGGGACTGAGATAAACCCAACTGGGACAAACTGGGAGGGACTGGGAGGGACTGGGAGAGACTGGGAGGGACTGGGATAAACTGGAATGGACTGGGATAAACTGGGACAAACTGGGAGGGACTGGGATATACGGGGAGGGACTGGGAGGGACTGGGATGGACTGGGACAAACTGGGAGGGACTGGGATGGACTGGGATGGAACTGGGATATACTGGGAGGGACTGGGAGAGACTGGGAGGGACTGGGACTGAGATAAACCCAACTGGGACAAACTGGGAGGGACTGGGAGAGACTGGGATAAATGGGACGGACTGGGATAAATGGGACGGATTGGGATAAACTGGGATGGACTGGGACAAACTGGGTTATACTGGGAGTACTGGGAGTGGGATTGGGGGTACTGGGAATGGGACTGGGATCAAACTGGGATGGACTGGGAGGGACTGGGACAGACTGGGATAAACTGGGACAAACTGGGAGGGACTGGGACAAACTGGGAGGGACTGGGATGGAACTGGAATAGACTGGGACAGACTGGGATAGACTGGGTTATACTGGGAGCACTGAGAGTGGGACTGGGATGTACTGGGATGTACTGGTCCATACTGGTCTATAGTGCTTCATACTGGTCCATACTGCTCCATACTGGTTGTACTGGTCCATACTGGTTGTACTGGTCCGTACTGGTTCATACCAGTCCACACTGGTTTATACTGGTCCATACTGGTTTATACCAGTTCATACTGGTTTATAGTGGCTTGTAGGCATATCTAGGGATTTGTACTGGTTCTAACTGGTTTATACTGGTTTATACTGGTTCAGGATGGTGACGGCTCCATCGAGTACCGTGCCTGGAACCCGTTCCGCTCCAAACTGGGTTTTACTGGTTACACCAGTCCATACTGGTTTATACTGGTTTATAGGGATATATAGGGATATATACTGGTTTATATGGATCTGTACTGGTTCTAACTGGTTTGTACTGGTTTTTACTGGTTCAGGATGGCGATGTCTCAGTCGAGTACCGTGCCTGGAACCCGTTCCGCTCCAAGCTGGGTTATACTGGTTACACCAGTCTATACTGGTTTATAGGGATATATAGGGATATACACTGGTTTATATGGATCTATACTGGTTCTAACTGGTTTGTACTGGTTTTTACTGGTTCAGGATGGTGACGGCTCCATCGAGTACCGTGCCTGGAACCCGTTCCGCTCCAAGCTGGGTTATACTGGTTACACCAGTCTATACTGGTTTATAGGGATATATAGGGATATATACTGGTTTATATGGATCTGTACTGGTTCTAACTGGTTTGTACTGGTCTATACTGGTTCAGGATGGCGACGTCTCAGTCGAGTACCGTGCCTGGAACCCGTTCCGCTCCAAGCTGGGTTATACTGGTTATACCAGTCTATACTGGTTTATACTGGTTTATAGGGATATATAGGGATATATACTGGTTTATATGGATCTGTACTGGTTCTAACTGGTTTGTACTGGTTTTTACTGGTTCAGGATGGCGATGTCTCAGTCGAGTACCGTGCCTGGAACCCGTTCCGCTCCAAGCTGGGTTATACTGGTCCATAGTGGTTTATAGGGATATATAGGGATATACACTGGTTTATATGGATCTGTACTGGTTCTAACTGGTCTGTACTGGTTTATACTGGTTCAGGATGGTGACAGCTCCATCGAGTACCGTGCCTGGAACCCGTTCCACTCCAAACTGGGTTATACTGGTTACACCAGTCCATAGCGGTTTATACTGGTTTATAGGGATATATAGGGATATGTATGGATCTATACTGGTCTGTACTGGTTCTAACTGGTTTGTACTGGTTTTTACTGGTTCAGGATGGCGACGTCTCAGTCGAGTACCGTGCCTGGAACCCGTTCCGCTCCAAGCTGGCCGCCGCCATCCTGGGGGGCATCGACCGCATCCACATCCGGCCGGGGGCGCGGGTTCTGTACCTGGGGGCGGCCTCGGGCACCACCGTGAGCCACGTGTCCGACATCGTGGGGCAGGTACGGCTACTACGGGGATACTACGGGGTTACTATGGGGGTACTACGGGGGTACACACCTGGGATACAATGGGGTTACAATGGGGTTACAGTGGGGATAGACACCGGGGATACAAGGGGGTTACACAGGGGGTACAACGGGGATACAACGGGGATATAAAGGGGTTACACACGTGGGATACAATGGGGTTACAACAGGGTTACAATGGGGATACACTGGGGTTACAACAGAGTTACACACCTGGGATACACTGGGGTTACAATGGGGTTACACAGGGGTTACAATGGGGTTTTAATGGGGTTACACCGGGGTTACACCAGGGTTAGAACAGGGTTACACACCTGGGATACACCGGGGATACAGCGGGGTTACAATGGGGTTACACCAGGGTTACACCGGGGATACACCAGGGTTACAATGGGGTTACACCTGGGTTACAATGGGGTTACACCAGGGATACACCAGGGATACACCGGGGTTACAATGGGGTTACACCAGGGATACACCGGGGATACACCGGGGTTACAATGGGGTTGCACCAGGGTTACAATGGGGTTACACCAGGGATACACCTGGGTTACAATGGGGTTACAATGGGGTTACACCAGGGATACACCTGGGTTACAATGGGGTTACACCAGGGATACACCGGGGTTACAATGGGGTTACAATGGGGTTACAATGGGGTTACACCTGGGTTACTCCTGGGGTGCCCCAAGGCCTCACCTGGCCCAGGTGGCCCCAGTTTGGTGTCCCCAAGCTCCCGGGAGCTCCTGGTGCTGGCACCTGCAGGTGACCTCGGTGACCCCGGGGGACCTTTGGTGACCTCAGTGACCTTTGGGTGACCTTTGGTGACCTCGGTGACCTTTGGGTGGCCATTGATGACCTTAGGTGGACGTTGGTGACCTGTGGTGGCCATTGATGACCTTGGGTGGCCATTGCTGACCTTTGGTGGCCATTGATGACCTTGGGTGACCTCGGTGACCTTTGGGTGGCCATTGTTGACCTTGGGTGGCTACTGATGACCTTTGGTGGCCATTGATGACCTTGGGTGGCCACTGATGACCATTGGTGGCCATTGATGACCTTCGGTGGCCACTGATGACCTTTGGTGGCCATTGATGACCTTGGGTGGCCACTGATGACCTTGGGTGGCCATTGAGGACCTTTGGTGGCCATTGATGACCTTTGGTGGACATTGATGACCTTGGGTGGACATTGGTGACCTTTGGTGGCCATTGCTGACCTTGGGTGGCCATTGATGACCTTTGGTGGACACTGATGACCTTTGGTGGCCATTGATGACCTTGGGTGGCCATTGCTGACCTTGGGTGACCTCGGTGACCTTTGGGTGGCCATTGCTGACCTTGGGTGGCCATTGAGGACCTTGGGTGGCCACTGATGAGCTTTGGTGACCCCTGGGGACCTTTGGTGGACATTGATGACCTTTGGTGGCCATTGCTGACCTTGGGTGGCCATTGATGACCTTGGGTGGACATTGCTGTCCTTGGGTGGCCATTGATGACCTTTGGTGGCCATTGATGACCTTTGGTGGCCATTGATGACCTTGGGTGGCCATTGCTGTCCTTGGGTGGCCATTGCTGTCCTTTGGTGGCCATTGATGACCTTGGGTGGCCATTGATGACCTTTGGTGGACATTGATGACCTTTGGTGGCCATTGATGACCTTGGGTGGCCATTGATGACCTTTGGTGGACATTGCTGTCCTTTGGTGGCCATTGATGACCTTGGGTGGCCATTGATGACCTTTGGTGGACACTGATGACCTTTGGTGGCACCTGGGGACCTTTGGTGGACATTGATGACCTTTGGTGGTCATTGCTGACCTTGGGTGGCCATTGCTGACCTTGGGTGGCCATTGATGACCTTTGGTGGACATTGATGACCTTTGGTGGCCATTGATGACCTTGGGTGGCCATTGATGACCTTTGGTGGACACTGATGACCTTTGGTGGCCCCTGGGGACCTTTGGTGACCCTTGGTCACCATTGATGACCTTTGGTGACACTTGGTCGCCATTGATGACCTTTGGTGACTTTTGATGCCACCTGGCAACCTTTGACGGGCCATCGATGACCTTTGGTGACCCCGGGTGACCCTTGGTGACCCCGCGGTTGTCCCCGCCCCCAGGAGGGCGTGGTCTACGCCGTGGAGTTCTCGCACCGCTCGGGCCGGGACCTGCTCAACGTGGCCAAGAAGCGAACGAACGTGGTGCCCGTCATCGAGGACGCGCGGCACCCCCACAAATACCGCATGCTGATTGGTCAGTGGGCCGCGGGGGGGCGGGGCTTAGTCCTGGGGGGCGGGGTCAGTCAGGGAAAGGGGGCGGGGCTTATGCCTGGGACACACCTGGGTCTCACCTGTGGGGATGAAGGTGGTGCCGGGGATTGAGGATGTGCTTGGTCAGTCAGGCAAAGGGGGCGGGGCTTCCTCCTGGGGGCGGGGCTTCCTCCTGGGGGCGGGGCTTCCTCCTGGGGGCGGGGCTTCCTCCTGGGGGCGGGGCTTACACGTGCATCTCACCTGTGGGAATGAAGGTGGTGCTGGTGATTGAGGATGCGCTTGGTCAGTGAGGCAAAGGGGGCGGGGTCAGTGAGCCAGAGGGGCGGGGCTTTGTCCTAGGGGCGGGGCTTCATCCTGAGGGGCGGGGCTTACACCTGGGTCTCACCTGTGGGAATGAAGGTGGTGCCGGGCGTGGAGGACGCGCGGCACCCACGGAAATGCCGCGTGCTGATTGGTCAGTGGGGCACGGGGGGCGGGGCCAGTGCCAGAGGGGGCGGGGCCACACCTGGGCACAGCTGGGAGGGAGGGGAGGAGCTTCTGGAGAAGGTTCTGGAGATCTTGGGGTGTCCTGGGTGGGGCTTGAGGTGGTTTTGGGGTCCTGGCCGGAATTTTGGGGGAACTTCATGGAAATTTTGGGATTTTTCCCGGAATTTCTGGATTTTGTTCAGAATTTCGGGATAATTTTGGGATATTTTGGGGTTTTTTTGCCCCCGTCCCAGCCATGGTGGACGTGATCTTGGTGGGCACCAAATTTTGGGATTTTTTTGGGTTCCTGGCCGGAATTTCGTGGGAATTTTGGGATTTTTTGGGAATTTCTGAATTTCTGGAATTCCGGGATCATTTTGGGGTAAATTTGGGATATTTTGGGATATTTTGGGGTTTTTTGCCCCGTCCCAGCCATGGTGGACGTGATCTTGGTGGGCACCAAATTTTGGGGTTTTTTGGGTTCCTGGCCGGAATTTCATGGAAATTTTGGGGTTTTCCCCCGGAATTTCTGATTTTCTGGAATTCCGGGTATTTTGGGGTAATTTTGGGGTAATTTTTTGCTATTTTGGGATAATTTTGGGGTTTTTTGCCCCGTCCCAACCATGGTGGACGTGATCTTGGTGGGCACCAAATTTTGGGATTTTTTTGGGTTCCTGGCCGGAATTTCGTGGGAATTTTGGGATTTTTTGGGAATTTCTGAATTTCTGGAATTCCGGGATCATTTTGGGGTAAATTTGGGATATTTTGGGATATTTTGGGGTTTTTTGCCCCGTCCCAGCCATGGTGGACGTGATCTTGGTGGGCACCAAATTTTGGGGTTTTTTGGGTTCCTGGCCGGAATTTCAGGGAAATTTTGAGGAATTTCATGGAAATTTTGGGGTTTTCCCCCGGAATTTCTGATTTTCTGGAATTCCGGGTATTTTGGGGTAATTTTGGGGTAATTTTGGGCTATTTTGGGATAATTTTGGGGTTTTTTGCCCCCGTCCCAACCATGGTGGACGTGATCGTGGTGGGCACCAAATTTTGGGAGTTTTTGGGTTCCTGGCCGGAATTTCGTGGGAATTTTGGGATTTTTTTTGGAATTTCTGAATTTCTGGAATTCCAGGATAATTTTGGGATTATTTTGGGATAATTTTGGGGTTTTTTTGCCCCCGTCCCAGCCATGGTGGATGTGATCGTGGTGGGCACCAAATTTTGGGATTTTTTTGGGTTCCTGGCCGGAATTTCGTGGGAATTTTGGGATTCTTTGGGAATTTCTGATTTTCTGGAATTCTGGGATAATTTTGGGGTAAATTTGGGATATTTTGGGATAATTTTGGGGGGGGTTTTTGCCCCCGTCCCAGGCATGGTGGACGTGATCTTCGCGGACGTGGCGCAGCCGGACCAGACGCGCATCGTGGCCCTGAACGCGCATCACTTCCTGCGGGCGGGGGGGCACTTCCTCATCTCCATCAAGGTACGGACCAGTATAGACCAGTATGGACCAGTATGGACCAGTTAGAGACCAGTTAGAGACCAGTATGGACCAGTACAGACCAGTACAGACCAGTACAAACCATCACTTCCTGCGGGCGGGGGGGCACTTCCTCATCTCCATCAAGGTACCGACCAGTACGGACCAGTACGGACCAGTATGGACCAGTATAGACCAGTATGGACCAGTATAAACCAGTATAGACCCATACAAACCAGTATCGACTAGTACGGACCAGTATGGACCAGTTAGGGACCAGTATGGACCAGTATGGACCAGTATGGACCAGTATAAACCAATATGGACTAGTACGGACCAGTATGGACCAGTTAGGGACCAGTATGGACCGGTACAAACCAGTATGGACCAGTACGGACCAGTATAGACCAGTATGGACCGGTATAAACCAGTATAGGCCAGTACAAACCAGTACAAACCAGTTCTGACTGGATCTAACTGGGATCTAACCAGACCAAACCAGTCCAAACCGGTTCTAACTGTTCTCAAACCAGTCCAAACCAGTCCAAACCAGTCCAAACCAGTACAAACCAGTCCAAACCAGTTCTGACTGGATCTAACTGGGATCTAACCAGTCCAAACCCGTCCAACCCATTCCAAACCAGTTCTAACTGTTCTCAAACCAGTCCCACCCAGTCCCAACCAGTCCAACCCACTCAATCCCAGTCCAACCCAGTCCAAACCAGTCCAAACCAGTTCTAACTGGATCTAACCGGTCTCAAACCAGCCCAAACCAGTTGTAACCGGTTCTAACCGGGGCCTAACCAGTTCTAATCAGCTCAAACCGGTTCTAACCGGTCTCTAACTGGTTCCAACCGGTCTCAAACCAGTCCAAACCGGTTCTAACCGGTCTCAAACCAGTCCAAACCGGTTCTAACCGGTCTCTAACTGCTTCTAACCGGTCTCAAACCAGTCCAAACCGGTCTCAAACCAGTCTAAACCGGTTCTAACCGGTCTCAAACCAGTCCAAACCGGTCCTAACTGGTCTCAAACCAGTCCGAACCGGTTCTAACCGGTCTCTAACTGGTTCCAACCGGTCTCAAACGAGTCCAAACCGGTCCTAACCGGTCTCAAGCCAGTCCGAACCGGTTCTAGCTGGTCTCTAACTGGTTCCAACCGGTCTCAAGCCAGTCCAAACCGGTCCTAACCGGTCCCACACCCCCCGTCCCGCGCAGGCCAACTGCATCGACTCCACGGCGCCGGCCGAGGCCGTGTTCGCGGGCGAGGTGAGGAAGATGACGGCCGAGAGGATGAAGCCGCAGGAGCAGCTGACCCTGGAGCCCTACGAGAGGGACCACGCCGTGGTGGTCGGCGTCTACCGGTGACTGGGATATACTGGTTTATACTGGGAGGGACTGGGAGGGGAAAATTCGGGAGTTTTAGGTGCAAAAATGGGGATTTTGGGGTGAAAAATGGGGATTTTGGGGTGAAAAATGGGGATTTTGGAGGTGGAAAGGGGACTGGTTTATACTGGGAGGGAAATGGTTTATACTGGTTTATACTGGGAGGGACTGGGTTATACTGGGAGGGGAAAAATTCGGGAGTTTTAGGTGCAAAAATGGGGATTTTAGGGTGAAACATGAGGATTTTGGGGGGAAAAATGGGGAATTTGGGGGTGGAAAGGGAACTGGGTTATACTGGTTTATACTGGGAGGGACTGGGTTAGACTGGGTTATACTGGGAGGGACTGGGTTATACTGGGAGGGACTGGGGGGAAAAAAACGGGGGATTTAGGCTCAAAAATGGAGATTTTGGGTTGAAAATGGGGATTTTCAGGGTAGAAAGGGGACTGGGAGGGAACTGGTTTATACTGGGAGGAACTGGGTTATACTGGGAGGGACTGGGACAGACTGGGAGGGACTGGTTTATACTGGGTGGGACTGGGAGGGAGTGGGAGGAAAAAATCCGGGGGATTTAGGCACAAAAATGGAGATTTTGGGGGGAAAAATGGGGATTTTATGGGTGAAAAAAGGGACTGGGTTATACTGGTCCATACTGGTCCGTACTGGTCCATACCGGTCCATACTGGTCCATACTGGTCCGTACTGGTCCATACTGGTCCATACCGGTCCGTACTGGTCCATACTGGTCCGTACTGGTCCATACCGGTCCATACTGGTCCATACTGGTCCGTACTGGTCCATACTGGTCCATACCGGTCCGTACTGGTCCATACTGGTCCGTACTGGTCCATACCGGTCCATACTGGTCCATACCGGTCCGTACTGGTCCATACTGGTCCGTACTGGTCCATACTGGTCCATACTGGTCCATACCGGTCCATACTGGTCCATACTGGTCCGTACCGGTCCATACTGGTCCGTACTGGATCTCACTGGTTCTCCCCTCTCTCCCCTCCCAGGCCCCCTCCCAAGGAGAAATGACGTCATTGCTCCGCCACCGGAGGCGTGGCCTAACCCGGAAGTGGGTGTGGCCGAATCCGGAAGGGCTCGGCGCTATTGAGTGGGTGTGGCCAAATCCGGAAGTACTCGGCGCTATTGAGTGGGCGTGGCCTAGCCCGGAAGTGCTCGGCGCTCTTGAGGAGTGGGTGTGGCCTAACCCGGAAGTGGCTCCGGGATTTGGGGTGTGGGAGGGGCCTGGGGGGGTTTTGTTAAATAAAGGAAAATTGATTAATTCGCGTCGTTAATTGATTAATTAGGGCGTAATTAATGCCTTGGGGGGGTGGTTAATGGGGTAATGAACGGGGCTCGGGGTGATTAATGGAGTTGTTAATTAATTATTAATTAAGTAAAGATTATTAAGGCCTAGCAAGTAATTAGATTTAATTAATTAATTACTGCAAGAGGCTAATGAATTCCTGGCCAGAATGGATAATTAGCAGGGGTTATTAAGCAATTAATTGGGTTTGTGCAATTAGTGGAGGTGGCTAATTAAGGGTGTTAATTGGAGCTAATTGATTTAATTAATTAACTGGGGTATAATTAATTATGGACGTGATTGGGTGTTTAATTACTGGGGTTTGGGCATTGAGTGGGAGCTGTTAATTGGGGTAATTAATTAATGGACGTGGATTAATTGTCACTTCAATTAATGGGGTTTATTAATGATGGGGTAATTAATGACGGAGTTAATGCTGAGGTTAATTACTGAAGATTAATTACTGCATTAATGGGGTTAATTAATAGAAGTTCATTAATGGGTTTAATGAGGTCAAACAAAGGGGGTTAATGTCGTTAATGGGCACTAATTAATGAGGGTTAATTAATCGGGGTTAATTAATGTCATGGTTAATTAATGGGATTAATTAATGAGGTTCATTAATGGGGTTAATAATAGGGCTAATTAATGGGGTTAATTGGTTAATTACTGGGGTAATTAATGGGGGTTATTAATGCTGGGGTCAATTAATGGAGTTCATTAATGTGGGTTAATTAATGGAGGGCAATTAATGAGACTTAAATAATGGGGTTAATTAATGGGGCTTAATGGAGTTAATTAGCAAGGGGTAATTAATGGAGGGTAATTAATGAGGTTTAATGAATGAGGTTTAATTAACTGGGGTTAATTAATGAGGTTTAACTAATGGGGTTAATCAATGGGTTAATTAATGGGTTAATTAATGGGGGTTAATTAATGATGAGGTTAATTAATGAGTTAATGATGGTGATGTTAATGAATGGGGTTAATGAATGCTGGGCCTCATTAGCAGCCGTTAATTAGGGCTGGGTTAACGAATGAACTCTCATTAATTAACGGCAGCTTCATTAATGGGAGCTGCAATTAATGATGGGGGAGGGGAGGGACTGGGATGGACTGGGAGCACTGGGAGGGGTTACTGGGATGGACTGGGAGGGACTGGGAGGGGTTACTGGGATGGACTGGTTTGAACTGGGAGGGAACTGGGATGGACTGGGAGGGGTCTGGGGAGACACTGGGATGAACTGGGATGAACTGGGAGGGAACTGGGATGAACTGGGAAGGAACTGGGATGAACTGGGAGCACTGGGAGGGACTGGGAGGGGTTACTGGGATAAACTGGTTTGAACTGGGAGGGAACTGGGATGGACTGGGAGAGAACTGGGAGGAACTGGGAAGGAACTGGGATGAACTGGGAGGGAACTGGAGTGAACTGGGAGCACTGGGAAGGGGTGGGGAGTTACTGGTTTGAACTGGGAGGGCACTGGGAGGGACTGGGATGAACTGGGAGGGGTCTGGGGGTTACTGGTTTGAACTGGGATGAACTGGGGGTTAGTGGTTTGAACTGGGATGAACTGGGATGAACTGGGAGCACTGGGAAGGGACTGGCGGGGGTTACTGGTTTGAACTGGTTTGAACTGGGAGAGAACTGGGAGATACTGGGAGGGCCCTGAGAGGGAACTGGGAGGAACTGGGATGAATTGGGAGGGCACTGGGGAGTTACTGGTTTGAACTGGTTTGAACTGGGAGGGGTCTGGGGGTTGACTGAGATGAACTGGGAGGAGTTGCTCGTCTGAACTGGTCTGAACTGGTCTGAACTGGTCTGAACTGGTTTGAACTGGTTTGAACTGGGAGGTTCCCAGCCCCGGCCCTGGAGCTGCTGACTCAGCACCGCCCCTCCCAGTAACTCCCAGTAACTCCCAGTTTGGGACCGGGGCCAAACTGGGACTGGGAGTAACTGGGAGGGACTGGGAGGGACTGGGATTGAACTGGTTTGAACTGGGAATGGACTGGGAATGGACTGGGATTGAACTGGGAGGGACTGGGCCTTACTGGGATGGACTGGGATGGACTGGGAATGGACTGGGATGAACTGGGATGGACTGGGATGAACTGGGAATGGACTGGGCCTTACTGGGATGAACTGGGATGAACTGGGAGGGACTGGGATTGAACTGGGAGGGACTGGGAATGGACTGGAACTTACTGGGATGAACTGGGATGAACTGGGATGGACTGGGATGGACTGGGCCTTACTGGTCCATACTGGTTTATACTGGTCCGTACTGGTCCATACTGGTCCTTACTGGTCCATACTGGTCCATACTGGTCCATACTGGTTTATACTGGTCCATACTGGTCCTTACTGGTCCATACTGGTTTATACTGGTCCGTACTGGTCCTTACTGGTCCATACTGGTTTATACTGGTCCTTACTGGTCCGTACTGGTTTATACTGGTCCATACTGCTCCATACTGGTTTATACTGGTCCTTACTGGTCCATACTGGTCCATACTGGGCCTTACTGGTCCATACTGGGCCTTACTGGTCCATACTGGTTTATACTGGTCCGTACTGGTCCTTACTGGTCCATACTGGTTTATACTGGTCCTTACTGGTCCGTACTGGTTTATACTGGTCCATACTGCTCCATACTGGTTTATACTGGTCCTTACTGGTCCATACTGGTCCATACTGGGCCTTACTGGTCCATACTGGGCCTTACTGGTCCGTACTGGTTTATACTGGTCCATACTGGTCCTTACTGGTCTATACTGGTTTATACTGGTCCATACTGGTCCTTACTGGTCTATACTGGTTTATACTGGTCCATACTGGTCCATACTGCCCCATATGGGTCCATTCTGGCCCCGCCCACTCCCCCATCAGCCAATCAGAGGCCGAGCCCTGGCCCCGCCCCCAGGGCCCAATTTCCGCCATTTTGGGCCAATTCCAGCCCAAATTTTGGGGAATTTCCCCCAAATTTTTTCGGATTTTTCCCAAATTTCTGGAATTTCTGACAAATTCGAGGAACTGATCCCCATTTTGGGGTGATTTATTCCAAATTTTGGGGAATTTATCCCAAATTTTAGGGAATTTGCCCCAAATTTTTGGGAATTTCTCCCAAATTTGAAGGAAATTCGTCCAAATTTTGAGGAAATTGTCCCAAATTTTGGGGATTTCTCCCAATGTTTTAGGAATTTCTCCCAATTTTGGGGGATTTTCCCCAATTTTTCAGGATTTTTCCCAATTCTTGGGGTTTTTTCCCAATTTTTTAGGATTTTTCCCATTTTTGGAGGATTTTCCCCCCATTTTGGGGATTTTTCTGGGGATTTTTTGGGGGATTTTTAACCCAAATTTTTGGATTTTTCTCCCCATTTTTTGGGATTTCCTCCCCCAATTTTGGGGATTTTTTGGGGGGATTTCTCCCCAATTTTTTGGGATTTTTATCCCCCAATTTTGGGATTTTTCTGGGGATTTTTTGGGGGGATTTCTCCTCAATTTTTGGGATTTTTCTCCCCAATTTTTTGGCATTTTCCCCCCAATTTTGGGGATTTTTTGGGGATTTTTTTGGGATTTTTTGGGGATTTTTCTCCCAATTTTTTGGGATTTTTCTCCTCAATTTTTGGGATTTTCCCCCACAATTTTGGGATTTTTCTGAGGATTTTTTGGGGGATTTTTCTCCCCCATTTTGGGGATTTTTCGGGGTTATTTTTTAAGGATTTTCCCCCCAATTTTTGGATTTTTTCTCCCCATTTTTTGGGGATTTTTCTGGGATTTTTTGGGATTTTTCTGGGGATTTTTTGGGGGATTTTCCCCCCAATTTTTGGGATTTTTTACCCCAATTTTGGGGATTTTTCTGGGGATTTTTTGGGGCATTTATCCCAAATTTTTGGCATTTTTCTCCCCATTTTTCGGGATTTTTCCCCCCAATTTTGTGGATTTTTCTGGGATTTTTTGGGGGGCTTTCTCCCCAATTTTTGGGATTTTTTCCCCCCATTTTGGGGATTTTTACCCCAATTTTTGGGATTTTTCTCCCCATTTTTTGGGGATTTTTTCCCCCAATTTTGGGATTTTTTTTTGGATTTTCTGGGATTTTTTGGGGGATTTCTCCCCAATTTTTGGGGATTTTCCCCCCCAATTTTGGGGTTTTTTGGGGGGATTTTTCGGGGATTTTTGGGGGATTTTTCTGGGGATTTTTTTGGGGTTTTCCCCCCAAATTTTCGGGGATTTTTCTGGGTTTTTTTGGGATTTTTCTGGGAATTTTTGGGGGCATTTCCCCCATTTTGGGGGGATTTTTTTGGGGGATTTCTCCCCCATTTTGGGGATTTTTCGGGGTTATTTTTTTAGGATTTTCCCCCCAATTTTTGGGATTTTTCTCCCCAATTTTGGGTTTTTTGGGGGGATTTTTGGGGGATTTTTGGGGGATTTTCCCCCCAATTTTTGGGATTTTTTTACCCCAATTTTGGGGATTTTTCTGGGGATTTTTTGGGGTATTTCTCCCCAATTTTTGGCATTTTTCTCCCCATTTTTTTGGGATTTTCCCCCCCAATTTTTGGGATTTTTCTCCCCATTTTTTGGAATTTTTCTCCCCAGTTTTGGGGATTTTTCGGGGATTTTTCGGGGATTTTTCTGGGGATTTTTTGGGGTTTTTCCCCCAAATTTTCGGGGATTTTTTTGGATTTTTCGGGGATTTTTCTGGGATTTTTCTGGGATTTTTCTGGGAATTTTTGGGGGCATTTCCCCCATATTGGGGGGATTTTTTTGGGGGCTTTCTCCCCAATTTTTGGGGATTTTCCCCCCCAATTTCGGGGATTTTTCTGGGGATTTTTTTGGGGGTTTTCCCCCCAAATTTTCGGGGATTTTTCGGGAATTTTTTGGGATTTTTCGGGGATTTTTCGGGGATTTTTTGGGGGATTTTTTTGGGGTTTTCCCCCCAAATTTTCGGGGATTTTTTGGGGATTTTTTTGGGGTTTTCCCCCCAAATTTTCGGGGATTTTTCGGGGATTTTTTGGGGATTTTTCGGGGATTTTTCGGGGATTTTTCGGGGATTTTTCGGGGATTTTTCTGGGATTTTTCTGGGGATTTTTTTTTCCACCCCAAAAACCCCAAATTCCACCCCAAAATTCTGAAAAATTCCACCCCAAAATTCCACCGCAAAAACCCCAAATTCCACCCCAAAATTCCCAAAAATTCCACCCCAAAAACCCCAAAAAATCCACCCCAAAAATCCCAAAAATTCCACCCCAAAAACCCCAAATTCCACCCCAAAAATCCCAAAAATTCCACTCCAAAAACCCCAAATTCCACCCCAAAATTCCCAAAAAATCCAACCCAAAAATCCACCCCAAAAACCCCAAATTCCAACCCAAAATTCCCAAAAAATCCACCCCAAAAACCCCAAATTCCACCCCAAAAACCCCAAATTCCACCCCAAAAATCCACCCCAAAAACCCCAAATTCCACCCCAAAACCCCCAAAAAATCCACACCCAAAAACCCCAAATTCCACCCCAAAATTCCCAAAAAATCCACCCCAAAAATCCACCCCAAAAACCCCAAATTCCACCCCAAAACCCCCAAAAAATCCACACCCAAAAAACCCAAATTCCACCCCAAAAATCCCAAAAATTCCACCCCAAAATTCCCAAATTCCACCCCTAAAATTCCCAAAAATTCCACCCCAAAAATCCACCCCAAAACCCCCAAATTCCACCCCAAAAATTCCCAAAAAATCCACCCCAAAAACTCCAAATTCCACCCCAAAAATCCCAAAAATTCCACACCCAAAAACCCCAAATTCCACCCCAAAATTCCCAAAAATTCCACCCCAAAAATTCCCAAAAATTCCACCCCAAAAACCCCAAATTCCACCCCAAAAATTCCCAAAAATTCCACCCCAAAAACCCCAAATTCCACCCCAAAATTCCCAAAAATTCCACACCCAAAAACCCCAAATTCCACCCCAAAAATCCCAAAAATTCCACACCCAAAAACCCCAAATTCCACCCCAAAATTCCCAAAAATTCCACCCCAAAAACCCCAAATTCCACCCCAAAAATTCCCAAAAATTCCACCCCAAAAATTCCCAAAAATTCCACCCCAAAAACCCCAAATTCCACCCCAAAAACCCCAAATTCCACCCCAAAAATTCCCAAAAATTCCACCCCAAAAATTCCCAAAAATTCCACCCCAAAAACCCCAAATTCCACCCCAAAATTCCCAAAAATTCCACCCCAAAAACCCCAAATTCCACCCCAAAATTCCCAAAAATCCACACCCAAAAACCCCAAATTCCACCCCAAAATTCCCAAAAATTCCACCCCAAAAACCCCAAATTCCACCCCAAAATTCCCAAAAATCCACACCCAAAAACCCCAAATTCCACCCCAAAATTCCCAAAAATTCCACCCCAAAAACCCCAAATTCCACCCCAAAATTCCCAAAAATTCCACCCCAAAAACCCCAAATTCCACCCCAAAACCCCCAAAAAATCCACACCCAAAAACCCCAAATTCCACCCCAAAAATCCCAAAAATTCCACACCCAAAAACCCCAAATTCCACCCCAAAATTCCCAAAAATTCCACCCCAAAAATCCACCCCAAAAAACCCCAAATTCCACCCCCAAAATTCCCAAAAAATCCACACCCAAAAACCCCAAATTCCACCCAAAAATTCCCAAATTCCACCCCAAAAATCCCAAAAAATCCTCACCCAAAAACCCCAAATTCCACCCCAAAATTCCACCCCCAAAACCCCAAATTCCACCCCAAAAATCCCAAAAATTCCACCCCAAAACTCCCAAATTCCACCCCAAAAATCCCAAAAATTCCACCCCAAAAATCCCAAAAATTCCACCCCAAAACTCCCAAATTCCACCCCAAAAATCCCAAAAATTCCACCCCAAAAATCCCAAAAATTCCACCCCAAAAACCCCAAATTCCACCCCAAAAACCCCAAATTCCACCCCAAAAATTCCCAAAAATTCCACCCCAAAAATTCCCAAAAATTCCACCCCAAAAACCCCAAATTCCACCCCAAAAATCCCAAAAATTCCACCCCAAAAACCCCAAAATCCACCCCAAAATTCCCAAAAATCCACACCCAAAAACCCCAAATTCCACCCCAAAATTCCCAAAAATCCACACCCAAAAACCCCAAATTCCACCCCAAAATTCCCAAAAATTCCACCCCAAAATTCCCAAATTCCACCCCAAAATTCCCAGATTCCACCCCAAAACTCCCAAATTCCACCCCAAAAATCCCAAAAATTCCACCCCAAAAACCCCAAATTCCACCCCAAAATTCCCAAAATCCCCCCCCCCAAAATTCCACCCCAAATCTCAAAATTCTGCCCCAAAAATTCCGCCCCAAAATCCCGAAATGTCCCCCGGTGTCACCTGTGCCACCCCCAGTGTCACCTGTGCCACCCCCAATGTCACCCCCAGTGTCACCTGTGTCACCCCCGGTGTCACCTGTGCCACCTCTGCCCCCCCAGCGCCACCTGTGCCACCCCCAATGTCACCTGTGTCACCCCCGGTGTCACCTGTGCCACCTCTGCCCCCCCAGCGCCACCTGTGCCACCCTCAATGTCACCCCCGGTGTCACCTGTGCCACCCCCAATGTCACCTGTGCCACCCTCAATGTCACCTGTGCCACCCCCAGGGCCACCAGCGCCACCTGGGCCACCCCAATGTCACCCCCGGTGTCACCTGTGCCACCCCAGGGCCATCCCCAGTGTCACCTGTGCCACCCTCGGTGTCACCCCCAGTGTCCCCAGTGCCACCGCCCCCCCCCAATGTCACCCGTGTCCCCGGTGTCCCTGGGGCCACCCTCGGTGTCCCCCCCCAGGGCCACCCCCAATGTCCCCAATGCCACCCCAGGGTCCCCAATGCCACCCCAGGGTCCCCAGTGTCCCCAATGTCCCCAGTGCCACCCCCTCTGTCACCCCTGGTGTCACCGGAGTCACCCAGAGCCACCCCCAGTGTCACCAGTGCCACCCTTGGTGTCCCCAGTGCCACCCCCAGTGTCATCTGAGCCACCCCCTGTCCCCAGTGTCCCCTCTGTCCCCGGTGTCCCCAATGCCACCCTTGGTGTCCCCAGTGCCATCTGTGTGTCCCCAGTGTCCCCAGTGCCACCTGAGCCACCCCAGTGTCCCCAGTGCCACCTCTGTGTCTCCAGTGCCACCTGAGCCACCCTTGGTGTCCCCAGTGTCACCCCCAGTGTCCCCAGTGTCTCAGGTGTCCCCAGTGTCACCTGAGCCACCCCCTGTCCCCAGTGTCCCCTCTGTCCCCGGTGTCCCCAATGCCACCCCCAGTGTCCCCAGTGCCACCTGTGGGTCCCCAGTGCCACCTGAGCCACCCTTGGTGTCCCCAGTGTCACCTGTGTGTCCCCAGTGCCACCCTTGGTGTCCCCAATGTCACCTGAGCCACCCCCTGTCCCCAGGGTCCCCTCTGTCCCCAGTGTCCCCAGTGCCACCTGAGCCACCCCAGTGTCCCCAGTGTCACCCCCAGTGCCACCTGTGCCACCCCAATGCCACCTTTGGTGTTTTCAGTGTCCCCAGTGCCACCCCCAATGCCACCCCAGTGTCCCCAGTGCCACCTGTGTGTCCCCAATGCCACCCCCGGTGTCCCCAATGCCTCACTGTCCCCGGTGCCACCCCCGGTGCCACCCCCGGTGCCACCCCCGGTGTCCCCGCAGTGTCAGCAGGGGCGGGGCCGTCGCTCCGGTCCCCTCCCGGCCCGCAGGTGACACCCGGGTGACAGCGCGGGTGGCGCAGGTGACACCCAGGTGACACCCGGGTGACAGCGCAGGTGACACCGGCGGGACCGGTCAGGCCCCGCCCCCTCGGGCGGGGGCGCTGGCAGCGGCCACTTCCGGGGTCCCTTTGTCACCTGGGTCCCCTCAGGTGTCCCCTGGGTCCCCTCAGGTGTCCCCTCATTGTCCCCTCAGGTGTCCCCGGGTCCCCTCAGGTGTGCCTGGGTCCTCCCTGGTGTCCCCTCATTGTCCCCCCAGGTATCCCCTTTGTCACCTGGGTCTCCTCAGGTGTCCCCTGAGTCCCCTGGGTCCCCTCAGGTGTCCCCTCATTGTCCCCTGGGTCCCCTCAGGTGTCACCCGTGTCCTCCTTGTGTCACCTGGGTCCCCTCATTGTCCCCTCAGGTGTCCCTGGGTCCCCTCAGGTGTCCCTGGGTCCTCCTTGTGTCACCTGGGTCCCCTCAGGTGTCCCTGGGGGCTCCTCAGGTGTCCCCTCATTGTCCCCTCAGGTGTCCCCGGGTCCCCTCAGGTGTGCCTGGGTCCTCCCTGGTGTCCCCTCATTGTCCCCCCAGGTGTCCCCTGCGTCACCTGGGTCCCCTCATTGTCCCCTCATTGTCCCTCAGGTGTCCTCTCCTGTGTCCCCTCGTTGTCACCTGGGGCTCCTCAGGTGTTCCCTGTGTCCCCTCGGGTGTCCCCAGGTGTCTCTCAGGTGTCCCCTCAGGTGTCCCTGTGTCCTCTCCTGTGTCCCCTCATTGTCCCCTGTGTCCTCTCCTGTGTCCCCTCGGGTGTTTCTCAGGTGTCCCCTCAGGTGTCCCTGTGTCCCCTCGTTGTCACCTGTGTGCCTTCAGGTGTCCCCTCATTGTCCCCTCAGGTGTCCCTCAGGTGTCCCTTCGGGTGTCCTCTCCTGTGTCCCCTCATTGTCACCTGGGGCTCCTCAGGTGTCCCCTCATTGTCCCTCAGGTGTCTCTCCTGTGTCCCCTCAGGTGTCCCCAGGTGTCCCCTCAGGTGTCCTCTCCTGTGTCCCCTCATTGTCCCTCAGGTGTCCCTGTGTCCCCTCAGGTGTCCCTCAGGTGTCTCTCAGGTGTCCCCTCAGGTGTCCCTCATTGTCCCTCAGGTGTCCCTCAGGTGTCCCCAGGTGTCCCCTCGGGTGTCCTCTCCTGTGTCCCCTCATTGTCACCTGGGGCTCCTCAGGTGTCCCTGTGTCCCCTCAGGTGTCCCTCAGGTGTCCCCTCATTGTCCCCTCATTGTCCCTCAGGTGTCTCTCCTGTGTCCCCTCAGGTGTCCCCTCACTGTCCCTCAGGTGTCCCGAGGTGTCCCCTTTGTCCCCTCAGGTGTCCTCTCCTGTGTCCCCTCATTGTCACCTGGGGCTCCTCAGGTGTCCCTGTGTCCTCTCCTGTGTCCCCTCATTGTCCCTCAGGTGTCCCTCAGGTGTCCCTCAGGTGTCCCTCAGGTGTCTCTCCTGTGTCCCCTCACTGTCCCTCAGGTGTCCCCTGCTCCCATGGCACAGGTGTGCACAGGTGGGGCCAAGGGGGGCCTGGGGGAGGGGACACAGCTGGGGTCACCTGGGGTCACCTGGGGTCACAGCTGGGGTCACAGCTGGGGTCACCTGGGGTCACAGCTGGGGTCACCTGGGGTCACAGCTGGGCTGGGATCAGGATCAGGATCAGGATCAGGGTTAAGCTCAGGACCAGGATTAGTCTCAGTCCCAGGCTCAGTCCCAGGCTCAGGACCAGGCTCAGGACCAGGATTAGGGACAGGACTGACCTCAGGATCAGTCTCAGGGGCAGGATTAAGCTCAGTCCCAGGCTCAGGACCAGGATTAGGGGCAGGATTAAGCTCAGGAGCGGGTTCAGGACCAGGATTAGGGGCAGGATTAAGCTCAGTCCCGGGTTCAGGATTAGTCCCAGGCTCAGGATTTGTTTCAGTCTGGGCCCAGCTCAGTCCCAGCCCAGGCTCAGTCCCAGGCTCAGTCCCAGGTTCAGGATTAGGCCCGGCTCAGGCTCAGTCCCAGGCCCAGCCCAGTCCCAGGCCCAGTCCCAGGCTCAGTCTCAGTCCCAGTCCGGGCCCAGCCCAGGCTCAGTCCCGGGTTCAGGCCCAGTCCCAGGCTCAGTCCCAGGCTCAGTCCCAGGCCCAGCCCAGGCCCAGCCCAGGCCCAGCCCAGTCCCAGGCCCAGGTTCAGTCCCAGGTTCAGTCCCAGGCCCAGCCCAGGCCCAGGTTCAGTCCCAGGCCCAGTCCCAGGCTCAGTCTCGGTCCCAGGCCCAGGTTCAGTCCCAGGCTCAGTCCCAGTCCCAGGTTCAGTCCCAGGCCCAGTCCCAGGCCCAGTCTGGGCCCAGCCCAGGCCCGAGCTCAGCGCTGGGGGCGGGGCCGCTGCCCCTCCCCTCCCCCGGGCCCTTCCTGGGGCGGATCAAAGCCAGGGAGGGGCGGGGCCTCCGCCCACGGCGCCGCTGACGTCACCGCCCCGCCCACAACAAAACCCGTCCATAACAAACAAACCCCGCCCACAACGAACGAACCCCGCCCACAAGGAACGAACCCCGCCCACAACGAACAAACCACGCCCACAACGAACAAACCCCGCCCCCCCGGCCTATAAAAATCCCCGGCCCGGGAGATCCCGGCTCGGCCGCTCCTGACCCGATCCAGGTGAGTCCCGACAGGTGAGAGCCGGGTAAGGTCTGAGCCAGGTGAGTTCTGACAGGTGAGATCTGAGCCAGGTGAGAGCCAGGTGAGATCTGACAGGTGAGAGCCAGGTGAGATCCAGGTGAGTCCTGATCCAGGTGAGATCTGAGCCAGGTGAGAGCCAGGTGAGCCCCGATCCAGGTGAGATCTGAGCCAGGTGAGCCCCGATCCAGGTGAGCCCCGATCCAGGTGAGTCCCAGGTGAGATCTGAGCCAGGTGAGTCCCGACAGGTGAGAGCCGGATGAGATCTGAGCCAGGTGAGATCTGAGCCAGGTGAGTCCCAACAGGTGAGAGCCAGGTAAAGTCTGATCCAGGTGAGATCTGAGCCAGGTGAGATCTGAGCCAGGTGAGCCCTGACAGGTGAGAGCCAGGTGAGCCCTGAGCCAGGTGAGTCCCGACAGGTGAGAGCCAGGTGAGATCTGAGCCAGGTGAGAGCTGATCCAGGTGAGATCTGAGCCAGGTGAGCCCTGATCCAGATGAGTCCCGACAGGTGAGAGCCAGGTAAAGTCTGATCCAGGTGAGTCCAACAGGTGAGCCAGGTAAGGTCTGGGCCAGTTGAGCCAGGTGAGTCCCGATCCAGGTAAGGCCCTGACAGGTGAGACTGGTGAGCCAGGTGAGGTCTGACCCAAGTAAGGTCTGAGCCAGGTGAGCCCCTGACAGGTGAGTCAGGTGAGCCAGGTGAGGTCTGAGCCAGGTAAAGTCTGATCCAGGTGAGCCCCTGACAGGTGAGCCAGGTAAGGTCCGATCCAGGTAAGGTCCGATCCAGGTAAGGCTGATCCAGGTGAGTCCCAACAGGTGAGACTGGTGAGACAGGTAAGAGCTGATCCAGGTGAGGCTGATCCAGGTGAGTTCTGACAGGTGAGCCAGGTAAGGTCTGATCTAAGTAAGGTCTGAGCCAGGTGAGTTCTGACAGGTGAGATCCAGGTGAGCCAGGTAAGATCTGGGCCAGGTGAGGCTGGTAAAGTCCGATCCAGGTGAGGTCTGAGCCAGGTGAGTCCCTGACAGCTCTGAGCCAGGTAAAGTCTGAGCCAGGTGAGGCTGATCCAGGTGAGCCAGGTAAGATCTGGACCAGGTGAGCCCTGATCCAGGTGAGGGTGATCCAGGTAAGGTCTGAGCCAGATGATCCAGGTGAGGTCTGAGCCAGGTAAAGTCTGATCCAGGTGAGTCCCTGACATGTGAGCCAGGTAAGGTCCGATCCAGGTGAGGCTGAGCCAGGTGAGCCCCGATCCAGGTGAGTCCCAACAGGTGAGACTGGTGAGACAGGTAAGGGCTGATCCAGGTGAGGCTGATCCAGGTGAGTTCTGACAGGTGAGCCAGGTAAGGTCTGAGCCAGGTGAATCCTGAGCCAGGTGAGCCCCGATCCAGGTGAGTCCCGAAAGGTGAGAGCCGGGTGAGCCAGGTAGGGGCTGAGCCAGGTGAGTCTGGGCCAGGTGAGGCCCTGACAGGTCTGATCCAAGTAAGGTCTGAGCCAGGTGAGTCCGATCCAGGTGAGCCCCGATCCAGGTGAACCCCGAAAGGTGAGAGCTGGGTGAGCCAGGTAGGGGCTGAGCCAGGTGAGGCTGAGCCAGGTGAGATCTGAGCCAGGTGAGCCCGATCCAGGTGAGCCAGGTGAGATCTGAGCCAGGTGAGGCCCTGACAGGTCTGATCCAAGTAAGGTCTGAGCCAGGTGAGCCCCGATCCAGGTGAATCCTGAGCCAGGTGAGCCCCGAAAGGTGAGAGCCGGGTGAGCCAGGTAGGGGCTGAGCCAGGTGAGCCCCGATCCAGGTGAGGCTGATCCAGGTGAGGCCCTGACAGGTCTGAGCCAGGTAAAGTCTGATCCAGGTAAGGTCTGAGCCAGGTGAGCCCTGATCCAGGTGAGGCTGATCCAGGTGAGCCAGGTGAGATCTGAGCCAGGTAAAGTCTGAGCCAGGTGAGGTCTGAGCCAGGTAAGCTCCAATCCAGGTGAGTCTGGACCAGGTGAGCCCCGATCCAGGTGAGGCCCTGACAGGTCTGAGCCAGGTAAAGTCTGATCCAGGTAAGGTCTGAGCCAGGTGAGCCCTGAGCCAGGTGAGGCTGATCCAGGTGAGCCAGGTGAGATCTGAGCCAGGTGAGCCCCGATCCAGGTGAGTCTGGACCAGGTGAGCCCCGATCCAG
Organism: Molothrus aeneus; assembly: GCF_037042795.1. NCBI lineage: Eukaryota > Metazoa > Chordata > Aves > Passeriformes > Icteridae > Molothrus > Molothrus aeneus. The sequence continues at coordinate 645,157 of NW_027098964.1, read as the reverse complement.
GTGAGCCCCGAAAGGTGAGAGCCGGGTGAGCCAGGTAGGGGCTGAGCCAGGTGAGCCCCGAGCCAGGTGAGCCCGATCCAGGTGATCCAGGTGAGGTCTGAGCCAGGTAAAGTCTGATCCAGGTGAGGCTGAGCCAGGTGAGTCCCAATCCAGGTGAGGCCCTGACAGGTCTGATCCAGGTAAGGTCTGATCCAGGTGAGCCCTGATCCAGGTGAGGCCGATCCAGGTGAGCCAGGTAAAGTCTGATCCAGGTAAAGTCTGATCCAGGTGAGGCTGATCCAGGTGAGATCTGAGCCAGGTGAGCCCCAATCCAGGTGAGACCGATCCAGGTGAGCCAGGTAAGGTCTGAGCCAGGTAAAGTCTGATCCAGGTGAGGCTGATCCAGGTAAGGTCTGATCCAGGTGAGCCCCGATCCAGGTGAGCCAGGTGAGATCTGAGCCAGGTAAAGTCTGAGCCAGGTGAGGTCTGAGCCAGGTGAGCCCCAATCCAGGTGAGATTTTTGGGGAATTTTTGGCAATTTTGGGGGAATTTTGGGGGAATTTTGGGGGAATTTTTTGGCTTTTGGATCCAGGTGTGATCCAGGTGAGGCTGAGCCAGGTGAGGCTGATCCAGGTGGGATTTTTGGGGAATTTTCAGGAATTTTTGGGGAATTTTTTGGGCTTTTGGGATCCAGGTGTGATCCAGGTGGCCGGGAGGGGGCGTGGCCACGATCCAGGTGGGATTTTGGGGGGCGTGGCCACGATCCAGGTGGGATTTTGGGGCGGGGGATTTTTGGGTTTTGGATCCAGGTGAGATCTTACCTGGATCCCAAGATCCCAAAATCCCCCCCAAAACTCCCCAAAATTCCCCAAAATTCTCTCAAATCCCACCTGGATCTCACCTGGATTCAAGAGCTCAAAAATTCCCCCCCAAAATTCCCCAAATTCCCCCCAAATTCTTACCTGGATCTCACCTGGCTCCCAAAATCCCCAAAATTCCCCCCAAATCTCACCTGGATCTCACCTGGCTCCCGAAATCCTCAAAATTCCTCCCAAAATTCCCTTAGATTTCTCCCAAATTCCCCAAAATTCCCCCCAAATCCCACCTGGATCTCACCTGGACCCACCTGGATTTTACCTGGCTCCCAAAATCCAAAAAATTCTCCCAAAATCCCAAATACCCCCCCCCCCAAATCCCAAGAATTCTCCCCAAATTCCCTAAAATCACCAAAATTCCCCCAAATTTCGCCTGGATTTTACCTGGATCCTAAAATCCCAAAATCCCCCCCAAAATTCCCCCAAAATTTCCCCCCAAAATCCCACCTGGGTCTCACCTGAATTCAGGACTCCCAAACCCCCCAAAATTTCCCCAAAATCCCAAAAATTCCCTCAAATTCCCCCAAAATTCCCCCAGGATCTCACCTGGACCCACCTGGCTCTCACCTGGCTCCCAAAATCCCAAAAATTCCCCCAAAAATCCCCAAAAATTCTCCCAAATTTCCCCAAAATTCCCCCAGGATCTCACCTGGCTCCCAAAATCCCCAAAATTTTCCCCAAATTCCCCCTGAAATCCCCAAACCTTTCCCCAAAATCCCACCTGGATCTCACCTGAATTCATCACTCCCAAAAACCCCAAAAAATTTCCCCAAAAAATCCCCAAAATTCCCTCAAATTCCCCCAAAATTCCACCTGGTTCTCACCCGGCTCCCAAAATCCCCAAAAATTTCCCCCAAATTCCCCCCAAAATCCCCAAACCCCCACCTGGATCTCACCTGAATTCAGGACTCCCAAAAAATCCCCCGAAAAAATCCCAAAAATTCCCCCAAAAATTCCCCCAAATCCCCCCCACCCCTCGCTGTAGCCACGCCCCTCGCCGTGACCCCGCCCCCTCGTTGTGCCCCCCTCGCGTTGGCCCCGCCCCTCTCATTGGCCACGCCCCCTCGCTGTGCCCACCTCTCATTGGCCACGCCCCCTCCCTTTGCCACTCTAGCGTTGGCTCCGCCCCCTCACCGTGACCCCGCCCCCTCGCGGTGCCCCCCTCACGTTGGCTCCGCCCCTCGCCGCGTCCCTCTCGCTGTAACCCCGCCCCTTTTCTCCCGCTGGCCCCGCCCCTTTAACCCGTTGTTTCCCGGTGCGTTTTTCTCTCCCCTCCCCTCCCCCCCCCCAGGAATGGCTCCCGGAGCCTTCGGCCTCGGCCCCGCCCCCCCGCTCCTGCTCCTCCTCCTCCTCCTCCTCCTCGCGGCCCCGGCGCGGGCGGGAAACGGCGCCGAGCGTGAGTGGGGGAGGGGCAGCGCCGCGGGCTGGGGCCGATTCCGGGGATTTCGGGAAAATCGGGGGGGGGAGAATTTTGGGAAGAATTTTGGGGGGAATTTTGGGGAATTTTGGGAAGTTGGGGGAAATTTTGGTAAGAATTTCGGGAATAATTTCGAGAAGAATTTTGGGAACTTTGGGGAAGAATTTGGGGAAGAATTTTGGGGAGCTTTGGGAAGAATTTTGGGAATTTTGGGGTGAATTTCGGGAAGAATTTTGAAAAGAATTTCGGGAATTTTGGGGAATTTGGGGAAGAATTTTGGGAATAATTTAGTGAATTTTGGGGAATTTTTGGGAATAATTTGGGGAAGAATTTGGGGAATTTTTGGGAAGAATTTTGAGAAGAATTTCTGGGAATTTTGGGAAGAATTTTGGGAAGAATTTCGCAAATTTTGGGGAATTTTTGGGAAGAATTTTGAGAAGAATTTCGAGAATTTTGGGAAGAATTTTGGGAGGAATTTTGGGAATAATTTTGGGAATAATTTAGTGAATTTTGGGGAATTTTTGGGAATAATTTTGGGAAGAATTTTGAGAAGAATTTTGGGGATAATTTTGGGGTGAATTTCGGGAAGAATTTTGAAAAGAATTTCGGGAATTTTGGGGAATTTGGGGAAGAATTTTGAGAAGAATTTCGGGGAAGAATTTTGGGAAGGATTTCGTGAATTTTGGGGAACTTTTGGGAATAATTTGGGGAAGAATTTGGGGAATTTTTGGGAAGAATTTTGGGAAGAATTTCGGGAAGAATTTCGGGAAGAATTTTGGGAATAATTTTAGGAATAATTTCACGAATTTTGGGGAATTTTGGGAAGAATTTTGAGAAGAATTTCAGAAATTTGGGGGAATTTTGGGGAAGAATTTGGGGAATAATTTCGGGAATTTGGGGGAATTTTTGGGAATAATTTTGGGAAGAAATTCGGGAATTTTGGGAAGAATTTTGGGAAGAATTTTGGGAATATGGGGAATTTAGGGAATTTCGGGAATGGTTTTGGGAATTCTGGAAATTCTGGGAATGGTTTCAGGAATTTTGGGAGTTTTTGGGGAATTTCAGGAACAATTCCAAGAATTGTTTTGGGAATTTCGTGAACTATTTTGGGAATAATTTGGGGAATATTCAGGGTGGATCTCAGGAATATTTGGAATAATTTTGAGATTTTTGGGGAATTATTTCGGGAACTTCAGGAATTTCTGGAATTTCGGAATCGTTTCAGGAATTCTTTGGGGGACCTTGGGAACCCGAATTGGGAATTTCGAAAACGATTTCAGGAATTTCGGGAATTATTTGGGGGGTTTTGGGGAATTTCAGGAACAACTTAGGGACTTTCAGGGATTTGGGGAATTTCAGGAATTATTTGGGGAATTTTGGGGTTTAGGTTTGGGGCTTTGGGGGTTTTGGGGCTTTGGGGGTTTTGGGTTTTTGGGAACTCCGGGCTTGGGGATTTGGGATTTTTGCTTTTTGGGGTTTGGGTTTTTGGGATTTTGGGTTTGGGATTTTGGGGTTTTGGGGGTTTGGGGATTTTGGGGTTTGGGATTTGGGGGTTTGGGGGTTTTGGGTTTTGAGGTTTTGGGTTTTCAGTTTTAAAATTTGGGGTTGGGGATTTTGGGGGCTGGGATTTTGGGATTTTGGGGATTTGGGGTTTTTGGGGAACTCTGGGTTTGGGGTTTTAGGGTTTTGGGGTTGGAGGTTTTGGGGTTTTGGTGGTCATGGTCAAGGTGGTCACTCAAGGTGGTCAAGGTGGTCACGAAGTCCAGGTGGTCCCGGTCAAGGTGGTCACAGGGTCCAGGTGGTCCCAAGGTCCAGGTGGTCACTCTCAAGGTGGTCACTCACAATGTCCAGGTGGTCCCGGTCACGGTGGTGATGGTTAAGGTGGTCAAGGGGTCAAGGTGGTCAAGGGGTCAAGGTGGTCACGGTCAAGGTGGTCATGAAGTCCAGGTGGTCCCAAGGTCCAGGTGGTCCCAGGGTCAAGGTGGTCATGAAGCCCAGGTGGTCACTCAAGGCAGTCACAGGTCAAGGTGGTCACTCTGGTCATGGTCCAGGTGGTCCCAAGGTCCAGGTGGTCCCAAGGTCCAGGTGGTCACAGGGTCAAGGTGGTCACTCTGGTCATGGTCCAGGTGGTCCCAAGGTCCAGGTGGTCACTGTCCAGGTGGTCACAGCGTTCAGGTGGTCACAGGGTCCAGGTGGTGATGGTCAAGGTGGTCAAGGGGTCAAGGTGGTCACAGGGCCCAGGTGGTCACTCTCAAGGTGGTCACTCACAATGTCCAGGTGGTCACAGGGTCCAGGTGGTCACAGTCAAGGTGGTCATGAAGTCCAGGTGGTCCCAAGGTCCAGGTGGTCACAGGGTCAAGGTGGTCCCAGGGTCCAGGTGGTCCCAAGGTCCAGGTGGTCACAGGGTCCAGGTGGTCACAGGGTCAAGGTGGTCATGAAGCCCAGGTGGTCACTCAAGGCAGTCACAGGTCAAGGTGGTCACTCTGGTCATGGTCCAGGTGGTCCCAAGGTCCAGGTGGTCACAAAGTCCAGGTGGTGATGGTCAAGGTGGTCACGAAGTCCAGGTGGTCCCAAGGTCCAGGTGGTCCCGGTCAAGGTGGGCATGAAGTCCAGGTGGTCACAGGGTCAAGGTGGTCAAGGGGTCAAGGTGGTCCCAAGGTCCAGGTGGTCATGAAGTCCAGGTGGTCACAGGGTCAAGGTGGTGATGGTCAAGGTGGTCACGGTCAAGGTGGTCACAGGGCCCAGGTGGTCACGGTCAAGGTGGTCATGAAGTCCAGGTGGTCCCAAGGTCCAGGTGGTCCCAGGGTCCAGGTGGTCATGAAGTCCAGGTGGTCACAGGGTCAAGGTGGTCCCAGGGTCCAGGTGGTCACAGGGCCCAGGTGGTCACAGGGTCCAGGTGGTCCCAAGGTCCAGGTGGTCCCAAGGTCCAGGTGGTCATGAAGTCCAGGTGGTCACAGGGTCAAGGTGGTCATGGTCAAGGTGGTCCCCAGGTGCAGGTGATGGTCACTCTCAAGGCGGTCACAGGGTCCAGGTGGACAAGGTGTCATGGTGGTCACAAGGTCCAGGGGGGGTCACTGTCCACGTGGTCAGAAGGTCGTGGTGACCTCCATGTCCACGTGGTCATGGTCAAGGTGGTCACAGGGCCCAGGTGGTCACAGGGCCCAGGTGGTTACAGGGTCCAGGTGCTCATGGTCAAGGTGGTCACATGGTCCAGGTGGTCACAGGGTTCAGGTGGTCACAGGGTTCAGGTGGTCACAGGGTTCAGGTGGTCACATGGTCCAGGTGGTCACAGGGTTCAGGTGGTCACAGGGTCAAGGTGGTCACAGGGTCAAGGTGGTCACAGGGTCCAGGTGGTCACGGTCAAGGTGGTCACGGTCAAGGTGGTCACTCTCAATGTGCTCAAGGTGGTCATGAAGTCCAGGTGCTCCCAATGTCCAGGCGGTCACTGGTGGGGTCAGGTGTGACCAGGGGAGCTCAGATGGGACCAGGAGAGCTCAGGTGAGCTCAGGTGTGACCAGGTGAGCTCAGATGGGACCAGGTGAGCTCAGATGGGACCAGGGGAGCTCAGATGGGACCAGGGGAGCTCAGGTGAGCTCAGGTGTAACCAGGTGAGCTCAGATGGGACCAGGGGAGCTCAGATGGGACCAGGGGAGCTCAGGTGAGCTCAGATGGGACCAGGTGAGCTCAGGTGTGACCAGGTGAGCTCAGATGGGACCAGGGGAGCTCAGATGAGCTCAGGTGTGACCAGGTGAGCTCAGGTGTGACCAGGTGAGCTCAGGTGAGCCGGGGTGGGAGCAGATCTCCTCCAGGATGTCCCCACAGTCCGTGGGAGGAGTTCCGGGATTCCAGGGCCGGGCAGGGTCCCCGTCCCACCCCACCCCACCCCACCAGTCCCACCAGTCCCACCAGTCCCGCGGGGCCCATGTCCCAACCCTGGGACGCAGGAACCACCCACGCTGGGGGCGGGGCCACCGGGACAGGGGGCGGGGCCTCCGGGTGGGCACAGGGTCAGGTGGGCACGGGGTCCAGGTGGGCACAAGGTCCAGGTGGTCACAAGGTCCAGGTGGTCACAGGGTCCAGGTGGGCACAAGGTTCAGGTGGGCACAAGGTTCAGGTGGGCACAGGGTCAGGTGGGCACAAGGTTCAGGTGGGCACAAGGTTCAGGTGGGCACAGGGTTCAGGTGGGCACGGGGTCCAGGTGGGCACGGGGTCAGGTGGGCACAAGGTTCAGGTGGTCATGGGGCTCAGATGGTCACCCTCAGGTGGTCAAGGTGCTCATGGTCAAGGTGGTCACAGGGTTCAGGTGGCCCAAAGGACCAGGTGACCATGGCCAAGGTGGTCACAGGTCCAGGTGGTCACAGGTCCAGGTGGTCACAGGTCCAGGTGGTCACTTCTCAGGGTCACCACAGGTCCGGGTGGTCACTCTCAGGGTGGACACAGGCTCAAGGTGATCCCAAGGTCCAGATGGTCAGAGGGTGAAGGTGGTGACAGGTCCAGGTGACCACGGCCAAGGTGGTCACAGGTCCAGGTGGTCACAGGTCCAGGTGGTCACTCTCAAGGTGGTCACGATGTCCAGGTGTTTATGGTCAAGGTGGTCACAAAGTTCAAGTTGTGGTCAAGGTGGCCACAGGGTCCAGGTGGCCACAAGGTCCAGTTGGTCACAGGGTCAAGGTGACCATGGCCAAGGTGGCGGTCAGGGGTTCGAGATGGCCACAAAGTCCAGGTGGCCACAGGGTCCAGGTGGTCATGGTCAAGATGGTCCCAAGGTCCAGGTGGCCCAAAGGTCCAGGTGACCATGGCCAAGGTGGCCACAAGATCCAGGTGACCACAGGGTCCAGTTGGTCACAGGGTCCAGGTGACCATGGCCAAGGTGATCGCAGGGTCCAGGTGACCACAGGTTCAAGGTGATCCCAAGGTCCAGGTGGTCATGGTCAAGATGGTCCCAAAGTCCAGGTGGTCACTCTCAAGGTGGTCACGATGTCCAGGTGTTTATGGTCAAGGCGGTCACAAAGTTCAAGTTGTGGCCAAGATGGCCACAGGGTCCAGGTGGCCACAAAGTCCAGGTGGTCCCAAGGTCCAGGTGACCATGGCCAAGATGGCCACAGGGTCCAGGTGGTCATGGAGTCCAGGTGGTCACAGGTTCAAGATGGTCCCAAGGTCCAGGTGGCCCAAAGGACCAGGTGACCATGGCCAAGGTGGCCACAAGGTTCAGGTGACCACAGGGTCCAGGTGGCCAGAGGATCCAGGTGATCGTGGTCCAGGTGATCCCAAGGTCCAGGTGGCCACAGGTCCAGGTGGTCCCAAGGTCCAGGTGGCCCCAGGTCCAGGTGGCCAAGGAGCTCCTTCCCCAGGTAAGCCCAGGTGGCCCCAGGTGACGCCAACCTCGTTCTTGGCCCATCTGGGTGTGCTTGGAATGTCCTGGGCAGGTGAGACCTGACCCCACCCAGCTCAGGACCCCACCCAGGTGAGACCCTGACCCCACCCAGGTGAGACCCTGACCCCACCCAGGTGAGACCTGACCCCACCCAGGTGAGACCCTGACCCCACCCACGTGACCTCCATGACCCCACCCACGTGACCTCCATGACCCCTCAATGACGTCACACCTTTCCGTGCCCCCTGATTGGCCGCTCAGCCATCACATCACCACACCTGGCCCCACCCAAACCCCCCAGGAATGGAAATTTTGGGATTTTCTAAAATTCAAATTTTCCTTTTTTTTTTGGTTGTTTTTCCCCCATTTCTCCCTTTTCTTTTTGCCCCAAATTCCCTAAAATTCTCCATTTTTTGGTCAATTCCTCATTTTCTCCCTTTCCTCCCATTTTTTTTTCCTTTTTCCCTCATTTTTCCTGCCAATTTCCACTTTTTTCCCATGTTTTCCCCATTTTTTCCCTTTTTTTTCCCCTTTTCCCACCATTTTTTCTCCTTTTTTGGGACAAAATTCCCAGGTGTTCTCCCGATTTTTTTCCAATTTTTTTCTCCCATTTCTCCCGTTTTTTCCCATTTTTTCCAATTTTTCTCATTTTCTCCCAGTTTTTCCCCATTTTTTCCCATTTTCTTCCAATTTTCCCCATTTTCCACCATTTCCCCAATTTTTTCCCATTTTCCCCCCCATTTTTTCCCATTCTCCCCCCATTTTCCCCATTTTTTGCCCCAGTTCTGAAGGAGGACAAGTCATCGATCATTTCCCCATTTTCCCCCCATTTTTTCCCATTTTCCCCCATTTTTCCCATTTTTTTCCCCATTTTTTCACCATTTTTCCCATTTTCCCTGTTTTTTGCCCCAGTTCCCGAGGAGCACAAGTCACTGATCATTTCCCCATTTTTTCCCGATTTTTCCCCTTTTTTTCACAATTTTCTCATCATTTCCCCCCATTTTTTACTGATTTTCCCAGTTTTTTCATTTTTTTCACCATTTTTCCCATTTTCCCAATTTTTTTGCCCAAGTTCCCAAGGAGGACACGTCGTGGATCTTTTCCCTATTTCCCCCCATTTTTATCCCATTTTCCCTCCATTTTTCCCCCATTTTTTCACCGTTTTCCCCCATTTTTTCTCAGTTTTTTCATTTTTTTTCACATTTTTCCCATTTTCCCCGTTTTTCACCCCAGTTCCCAAGGAGGACACATCATGGATCTTTTCCCCATTTCCCCCCCATTTTTATCCCATTTTTACCCATTTTTTCCCATTTTTCCCATTTTTCCCCCCATTTTTTTCACCATTTTTCCCATTTTCCCAACTTTTTTGCCCAGTTCCCAAGGAGGACACATCATGGATCTTTTCCCCATTTCCCCCCCATTTTTATCCCATTTTTCCCCATTTTCCCCCATTTTTCCCATTTTTCCCCCATTTTTCCCATTTTTTCACCATTTTTTCCCATTTTTTCACCGTTTTTCGCCGTTTTTTCCCCATTTTTTCCCCGTTTTTTCACATTTTTCCCGTTTTCCTCATTTTTCACCCCATTTTGCAGTTCCCGAGGAGGACGAGTCGCGGATCATCGGGGGCCGGCCCTGCTCCGTGGCCCGGTGCCCGTTCCAGGAAATTTCCCCCATTTTTCCCCTATTTTTGCCCCATTTTTCCCCGTTTTCCCCATTTTTTCACCATTTTTCCCATTTCCCCCGTTTTTCACCCCAGTTCCCAAGGAGGACACATCGTGGATCTTTTCCCCATTTCCCCCCCATTTTTCCCCATTTTCCGCCATTTTTCCCATTTTTCCACCGTTTTTTGCCGTTTTTTCCCCATTTTTTCACCGTTTTTCGCCGTTTTTTCCCCGTTTTTTGCCGTTTTTTCACATTTTTCCCGTTTTCCCCGTTTTCCGCCCCATTTTGCAGTTCCCGAGGAGGACGAGTCGTGGATCATCGGGGGCCGGCCCTGCTCCGTGGCCCGGTGCCCATTTTTCCCATTTCCCCCCATTTCTCCCCATTTTTTCACCGTTTTTCGCCGTTTTTTCCCCGTTTTTTGCCGTTTTTTCACATTTTTCCCGTTTTCCCGTGTTTCCGCCCCATTTTGCAGTTCCCGAGGAGGACGAGTCGCGGATCATCGGGGGCCGGCCCTGCTCCGTGGCCCAGCGCCCGTTCCAGGTGGCGCTGATCAAGCGGGGGCAGATCCTGTGCGGGGGGAGCCTCGTGGCCGCCCAGTGGGTGCTGACGGCGGCGCACTGCAAGCAGCCAATCAGGTGAGGGCACACCTGGGCACACCTGGGTACAGGTACAGACACACCTGGGCACACCTGGGATAGGTATGGGCACACCTGGGCACACCTGGGTACAGGTACAGACACACCTGGGCACACCTGGGATAGGGTACACACACACCTGGGCACACCTGGGTACAGGTACAGACACACCTGGGCACACCTGGGCACACCTGGGTACAGGTACAGACACACCTGGGTACAGGTACAGACACACCTGGGCGCACCTGGGCACACCTGGGATAGGTACGGGCACACCTGGGCACACCTGGGCACACCTGGGTACAGGTACAGACACACCTGGGCACACCTGGGATAGGTACGGGCACACCTGGGCACACCTGGGCACACCTGGGTACAGGTACAGACACACCTGGGCACACCTGGGTACAGGTACAGACACACCTGGGCACACCTGGGCACACCTGGGCACAGCTGGGTACAGGTACACACACACCTGGGCACACCTGGGCACAGGTACAGACACACCTGGGGGCACCTGGGGGCACCTGGGCACACCTGCGATAGGGTACACACACACCTGGGCACACCTGGGATAGGTACAGACACACCTGGGATAGGTATGGGCACACCTGGGCACACCTGGGCACACCTGGGATAGGGTACACACACACCTGGGCACAGCTGGGGGCACCTGGTGGGTGCTGACGGTGGCGCACTGCAAGCAGCCAATCAGGTGAGGGCACACCTGGGCGCACCTGGGCACACCTGGAATAGGGTACACACACACCTGGGCACAGCTGGGCACACCTGGGATAGGTACGGGCACACCTGGGCACACCTGGGGGCACCTGGGCACACCTGGGATAGGGTACACACACACCTGGGCACAGCTGGGCACAGCTGGGATGGGTTACACACACACCTGGGCACACCTGGGCACACCTGGGAGCCCGGTGGGTGCTGATGGCCGTGCACTGCAAACAGCCAATCAGGTGAGGGGACATCTGGGCACACCTGGGACAGGTAACACACACACCTGGGGGCACCTGGGCACACCTGGGCACAGCTGGGATGGGTTACACACACCTGGGCACACCTGGGTACAGGTACAGACACAGCTGGGCACACCTGGACACATCTCAGCTACACCTGAGGGGGATAAAACCACACCTGGGATACACCTGGGATACACCTGGGATACACCTGGCTGGGTGGTGACACCTGTCCCAGCTCACCTGTCCTATCCCACCTGTCCCCTCCCTGTCTCACCTGTCCCATCTCACCTGTCCTGTGTCCCCTGTCCCCTCTCCCCTGTGTCACCTGTCCCATGGAGCTCCATCTCAGGTGTCCTGTGCTCACCTGTCCCATCCCACCTGTCCCCTCTCACCTGTGTCACCTTTGCAGGGATCTCCAGGTGCTGATTGGTGCCAACACCCTCTGGGCAGGTACGGGCCAGGTGCGCTCACCTGTGTCACCTGTCCCCTCTCACCTGTCCTGTGTCACCTGTCCCTTCTCACCTGTGTCACCTGTCCCCTCTCACCTGTCCCGTGTCACCTGTCCTGTGTCACCTGTCCCCTCTCACCTGTGTTCACCTGTGTCACCTGTCCCACCTGTCCCCTCTCACCTTTGCAGGGACCTCCAGGTGCTGATCGGCACCAACACGCTCCGGGCAGGTACGGGCCAGGTGTGCTCACCTGTGTCACCTGTCCCGTGTCACCTGTCCTGTGTCACCTGTGCTCACCTGTCCCATCCCACCTGTCCCATGGAGCTCCATCTCACGTGTCCTGTGCTCACCTGTCCCCTCTCACCTGTCCCACCTGTCCCCTCTCACCTTTGCAGGGACCTGCAGGTGCTGATCGGCACCAACACACTCCGGGCAGGTACGGGCCAGGTGCGCTCACCTGTGTCACCTGTCCCCTCTCACCTGTGTCACCTGTCCCATCTCACCTGTCCTGTGTCACCTGTCCTGTGTCACCTGTCCCCTCTCACCTGTCCCATCTCACCTGTGTCACCTTTGCAGGGACCTGCAGGTGCTGATCGGCACCAACACGCTCCGGGCAGGTACGGGCCAGGTGCGCCGCGTCTCGCGCCTCCAGGTGCACCCCGGCTACAACCCCCGGCGCAACGACAACGACTTCATGCTGCTGCGCCTGGACGCACCTGTGCGCTTCGGGCCCCGCGTCAAGAAAATCCGCCCCGCGCCCAGGTGTCCCCGGGCGGGGCAGAACTGCAGCGTCAGCGGGTGGGGCACCACCAAATCACCTGGAGGTACCTGGGCACAGGTGGGGGAGGGTCAGGGAGGGATCAGGTGTGTCCCAGGTGGGGTCCCAGGTGAGGTCCCAGGTGAGGTCTCTGGAGCTCCTTATGGAGTCCAGGTGCGGTCCCAGGTGTGTCCCAGGTGTGTCCTCAGGTGAGGTTCATGGAGCTCTTTATGAGACCAGGTGAGGTCCCAGGTGGGTTCTCAGGTGAGGTCTCTGGAGCTCCTGATGGAGTCCAGGTGGGGTCCCAGGTGTGTCCCAGGTGTATCTCAGGTGTATCCCGGGTGTGTCTCGGGTGTGTCTCAGGTGTATCTCAGGTGTGTCCCAGGTGTGTCTCAGGTGTGTCCCAGGTGTGTCCCAGGTGTCCCCGGGCAGGGCAGAACTGCAGCGTCAGCGGGTGGGGCACCACCAAATCACCTGGAGGTACCTGGGCACAGGTGGGGGAGGGTCAGGGAGGGATCAGGTGTGTCCCAGGTGAGGTCTCTGGAGCTCCTTATGGAGTCCAGGTGCGGTCCCAGGTGTGTCCCAGGTGTGTCTCAGGTGTGTCCCAGGTGTATCCTGGGTGTATCTCAGGTGTGTCTCAGGTGTGTCCCAGGTGTGCCCTCAGGTGAGGTTCATGGAGCTCTTTATGAGACCAGGTGGGTTCTCAGGTGTGGTCTCTGGAGCTTCTGATGGAGACCAGGTGGGGTCTCAGGTGTGTCTCAGGTGTGCCCCAGATGTGTCCCAGGTGTGTCCCAGGTGTATCTCAGGTGTATCTCAGGTGTGTCCCAGGTGTCTCTCAGGTGTATCTCAGGTGTGTCCCAGGTGTGTCCCAGGTGTGTCCCAGGTGTGTCTCAGGTGTATCCCAGGTGTGTCCCAGGTGTATCTCAGGTGTGTCCCAGGTGTGTCCTCAGGTGTATCTCAGGTGTGTCCCAGGTGTGTCCAGGTGTATCTCAGGTGTGTCCCAGGTGTGTCCTCAGGTGTATCTCAGGTGTGTCCCAGGTGTGTCCCAGGTGTATCTCAGGTGTGTCCCAGGTGTGTCTCAGGTGTGTCCCAGGTGTGTCCCAGGTGTATCTCAGGTGTGTCCCAGGTGTGTCTCAGGTGTGTCCCAGGTGTGTCCCAGGTGTGTCCCAGGTGTGTCCCAGGTGTGTCCCAGGTGTATCTCAGGTGTGTCCCAGGTGTGTCCCAGGTGTGTCCCAGGTGTGTCTCGGGTGTGTCTCAGGTGTCCCCGGGCGGGGCAGAACTGCAGCGTGTCCGGGTGGGGCACCACCAAATCACCTGGAGGTACCTGGGCACACCTGGGCACACCTGTGCTCACCTGGGCGGGTCCAGGGAGGTTTTGGGCTCCACCAAGGCTGGGAACGGCCCCGGAATGGGGCAAATCCGGGGGATTTTGGGTTCTGCTGAACAAAAATGGAGATTTTTGGGGTTTTTTGGGTTTTCTCGCCTCACCTGTCGCTCACCTGTGCAGGTGTTCTGGGGTCCCACCATCACCTTTGGGGCTGGGAACGGTCCCAGAATGAGGCAAATCCAGGGGATTTTGGGTTCCATTTACCAAAAACGGAGATTTTGGGGGGGATTTTGGGTTCTGCTGACCCAAAATGGGGATTTCTGGGTTTCGCCTCACCTGTCCCTCACCTGTGCTCACCTGGGCGGGTCCAGGGAGGTTTTGGGTTCCACCAAGGCTGGGAACGGCCCCGGAATGGGGCAAATCCGGGGGATTTTGGGTTCTGCTGACCCAAACCCGGGGATTTTTGGGGTTTTTTGGTTTTTCTCTCCTCACCTGTGCTCACCTGTGCTCACCTGTCTCACCTGTGCAGCCAAGCTGCCGCGGGACCTGCAGTGCGCGCAGGTGCAGACCTTCGGGCCCGAGCAGTGCGCCCGCGCCTACGGCAGCGCCGTCACCCGCAACATGTTCTGCGCAGGTGTGCCCCAGGGCGGCGTCGACTCCTGCCAGGTGAGGGAACAGGTGTGCCCCAGGTGTGCCTGTACCTGTGCCAGGTGTGTGTGTACCTGTGCCAGGTGTGTGTGCCAGGTGTGTGCCCAGGTGTGCAACATGTTCTGCGCAGGTGTGCCCCAGGGCGGCGTCGACTCCTGCCAGGTGAGGGAACAGGTGTGCCCCAGGTGTGCCTGTACCTGTGCCAGGTGTGTGTGCCAGGTGTGCCTGTACCTGTGCCAGGTGAGTGCCCAGGTGTGTGTGCCAGGTGTGCCTGTACCTGTGCCAGGTGTGTGTGCCAGGTGTGTGTGCCAGGTGTGTGTGCCAGGTGTGTGTGCCCAGGTGTGTCTGTACCTGTGCCAGGTGTGTGTGCCAGGTGTGTGTGCCCCAGGTGTGCCTGTACCTGTGCCAGGTGTGTGTGCCAGGTGTGTGTGCCAGGTGTGTCTGTACCTGTGCCAGGTGTGTCTGTACCTGTGCCAGGTGTGTGTGCCAGGTGTGTGCCCAGGTGTGTGTGCCCAGGTGTGTGTGCCAGGTGTGTCTGTACCTGTACCAGGTGGGCCCCAGGTGTGTCCCAGGTGTGTCTGTGCCTGTGCCAGGTGTATCTCACCTGTCTCTCAGGTGTATCCCAGGTGTATCTCAGGTGTGTGTGTCTCACCTGTTCCAGGGTGACTCAGGTGTGTCTCAGGTGTATCCCAGGTGTGTGTGTGTCTCACCTGTCTCTCACCTGTGTCTCACCCATTTCCTGTTGCAGGGTGACTCAGGTGTGACTCAGGTGTGTCTCAGGTGTTTCTCACCTGTCTCTCACCTGTTGCAGGGTGACTCAGGTGTGACTCAGGTGTGACTCAGGTGTGTCTCACCTCTTGCAGGGTGACTCAGGTGTGACTCAGGTGTGTCTCAGGTGTGTCTCAGGTGTCTCTCACCTGTGTCTCACCTGTTGCAGGGTGACTCAGGTGTGACTCAGGTGTGTCTCAGGTGTGTCTCACCTGTCTCTCACCTGTGTCTCTCTCACCTGTTGCAGGGTGACTCAGGTGTGTCTCAGGTGTGTCTCAGGTGTCTCTCACCTGTCTCTCACCTGTTGCAGGGTGTCTCAGGTGTGTCTCAGGTGTGTCTCAGGTGTCTCTCACCTGTCTCTCACCTGTTGCAGGGTGTCTCAGGTGTGTCTCACCTGTTGCAGGGTGTCTCAGGTGTGTCTCAGGTGTGTCTCAGGTGTGTCTCACCTGTCTCTCACCTGTCTCTCTCACCTGTTGCAGGGTGTCTCAGGTGTGTCTCAGGTGTCTCTCAGGTGTGTCTCACCTGTCTCTCACCTGTGTCTCTCTCACCTGTTGCAGGGTGACTCAGGTGTGTCTCAGGTGTGTCTCAGGTGTGTCTCAGGTGTCTCTCACCTGTCTCTCTCACCTGTTGCAGGGTGACTCAGGTGTGTCTCAGGTGTGTCTCAGGTGTGTCTCAGGTGTCTCTCACCTGTCTCTCTCACCTGTTGCAGGGTGACTCAGGTGGGCCGCTGGTGTGCGGGGGGTACCTGCAGGGCGTGGTCTCCTGGGGCCTGGCCGTGTGCGGGCAGCGCGGGAACCCCGGCGTCTACAGCAACGTCTGCCGGGCCACGCCCTGGATCCGCCGCGTCATCGGCGCCGGCCAATGAGGGACCAGCACTGACCAGGAGTGACCAATGAGGGACCAGCACTGACCAACACCGACCAATGAGGGACCGGCAGTGACCAGGAGTGACCAATGAGGGACCAGC
This sequence comes from Molothrus aeneus, assembly GCF_037042795.1. Classification (NCBI taxonomy): domain Eukaryota; kingdom Metazoa; phylum Chordata; class Aves; order Passeriformes; family Icteridae; genus Molothrus; species Molothrus aeneus. Next base: position 629,322 of record NW_027098964.1, on the reverse strand, counting down.
ACTGACCAGGGGTGACCAATGAGGGACCAGCACTGACCAACACCGACCAATGAGGGACCGGCACTGACCAGGGGTGACCAATGAGGGACCAGCAGTGACCAACGGGGACCAACAGTGACCAATGAGGGACCAGCGCCGACCAGCAGTGACCAATGGGGACCAGCAGCGACCAATGAGTGACCAACAGTGACCAACACTGACCAATGAGGGACCAGCACCGACCAGCACCGACCAATGAGGGACCGGCACTGACCAGCAGCGACCAATGAGGGACCAGCAGCGACCAATGAGGGACCGGCACTGACCAACAGCGACCAATGAGTGACCAATGAGGGACCGGCACTGACCAGGAGTGACCAATGAGGGACCAGCAGCGACCGATGAGTGACCAACAGTGACCGATGAGTGACCAGCAACCAGTGACCAATGAGTGACCAACAGTGACCAACACTGACCAATGAGGGACCAGCACTGACCAGAAGCGACCAATGAGGGACCAGCACTGACCAGCAGCGACCAATGAGGGACCAGCAGTGACCAATGAGGGACCACCAGTGACCAGCAGTGACTGCAAGTGACCATGAGTCACCAATGGGGACCAACAGTGACCAACAGTGCCCACAAGTGACCATGAGTGACCAACGGGGACCAAGAGTGACCAGCAGTGACCATGAGTGACCGTGAGTGACCAACGGGGACCACGAGTGACCAACAGTGACCACAAGTGACCATGAGTGACCAACGGGGACCAACAGTGACCAACAGTGACCACAAGTGACCATGAGTGACCAACGGGGACCAACAGTGACCAACAGTGACCACAAGTGACCAATGGGGACCAACAGTGACCAGCAGTGACCAACAACAACCATGAGTGACCAATGAGTGACCAGCAGTGACCAATGAGTGACCAGCAGTGACCAACGGGGATTTGGGGGGGAAATAAAGAAAAAATGGAAAAAACCCCGAGAGATGGAACTGGGACAAACTGGGAGGGACTGGGAGGGACTGGGAGCACTGGGGCGCCCCCTGCTGGTGTCTCTCGCCATTGGCCACCCTGGGGACACCTTGGGGACACCTTGGGGACACCTTGGGGACACCTCGGGGACATTTTGGGGACATTTTGGGGACACCCTGGGGACATCTGGGGGTGACCCTGGGGACATCTTGGGGACACTTCAGGAACCTCCTGGGGACATTTTGGGGACACCCTGGGGACACCCTGGGGACACTTGAAGGACACCTCAGGGACACCTTGGGGACACCCCGAGGACATTTTGGAGCCACCTTGGCGACACTTTGGGGACATTTCAGGACCGCCCTGGGGACACCTTGGAGGGATCGTGGGGACACCTTGGGGACACCTTGGGGACACCTCAGGGACATCCTGGGAACCTCCGAGGCCATCATGGGGACACCTTGGGGACACCTTGGGGACACCCTTGGGGACACCTTGGGGACACTCTGGGGACACTGTGGGGACATCACGGGAACCTCCGAGGCCATCATGGGGACACCTTGGGGACACTTTGGGGCCATTGTGGGGACACCTTGGGGATGTTTTGCAGCCACCTTGGGGACATCACGGGGACACTTTGGGGACATCGTTGGGGACCCCTTGGAGACATCCTGGGGACACCTCAGGGACACTTTGGGGACACTGTGGGGACACCCTGAGAGCACTTTGGGGACACCTCAGGGACACTTTGGGGACACCTCAGGGACACTTTGGGGACATTGTTGGGGACCCCTTGGGGACATCCCAAGACCACCTTGGGGACATTGCTGGGGACACCTTGGGGACACCTTGGGGACACCTCAGGACGCCCCTGGGGACACCTTGGGGACACCTTGGGGACACCCTGGGGACACCTTGGGGACGTTTTGGAGCCACCCTGGGGACACCTCAGGGACCCCTTGGGGACGTTTTGGAGCCACCCTGGGGACACCTCAGGGACCCCTTGGGGACATCCTGGGGACATTTCAGAGACACCCTGGGGACATTTTGGGGACACCTCAGGACGCCCCTGGGGACACTTTGGGGACACCCTGGGGACATTTCAGAGACACTTCGGGGACACCTTGGGGACATTCTGGGGACGCTGGGGCCATTGTGGAGCCACTGTGGGGACATCCTGAGAGCACCCTGGGGACATCGTTGGGGACACCTCAGGACACCCCTGGGGACACTTTGGGGACGTTTTGGAGCCACCCTGGGGACACCTCGTGGTCACTTTGGGGCCACCCTGGGGCCATCATGGCCGCCCTGGGGACATTTTGGGGCCATTTGGGGCCATTTTGGGGCCGTTTGGGGCGAATTTGGGGACACTTTGGGGCCCCCCTCAATGAGCACAGACTCAGGCCACGCCCCTTTCCCCGCCCCCTTTTTATTCCCAACCAATCAGAGCCTCCACAGTGCCTCAGATGGGAGGAGCCTCCTCCTCCCCCGGCTCCTCCCTCAGCCCCGCGGTGGGCGGGGCCTCCTCGGGGGTGGGCGTGGCCTGCAGGGCGTGGGCGGCGGCTCTCCAGCGCTGCAGCCAATGGGAGAAGGGGGCGTGGCCGGAGGGCGTGGCCAGGGCCCACTGAGCGGGCTGGGCCCACCTGGGGGGAGATTTTGGGGAAAATTTTTGGGATTTTGGGGGAAAGTTTTGGGATTTTGGGGGAATTTTTGGGATTTTGGGAGCCAGGTGAGATTTGGGGGGAAATTTGGGGGAAATTTTGGGAATTTTGGGGGCAATTTTGGGAGCCAGGTGAGACCCAGGTGAAATCCAAGTGGGATTTGGGGGGAAATTTGGGGATTTTGGGGAAATTTGGGGATTTTTGGGGGCAATTTTGGGGATTTTGGGGGCAATTTGGGGGGAATTTTGGGGATTTTGGGAGCCAGGTGAGATTTGGGGGGATTTTGGGAGAATTCTGGGGAATTTTGGGGGGAATTTTTGGGATCTGGGGAGGATTTGGGGGACGTTTGGGGATATTTTGAATTTTGGGGGGAATTTTTGGGATTTTGGGGGAATTTCTGGGTTTTGGGTTCAGGTATGTCCAGGTGAGGTGCAGGTGGGGTTTGGGGGCAATTTTTGGGATTTTGGGGGGAATTTTGGGGGATTTTGGGGGAATTTGGGAGAACTGTTGGGATTTTGGGGGGAATTTTGGGGATTTTTCGGGAATTTTGGGGGGAATTTTTTTGGGGCCTTTTGTGAGCCAGGTAAAACCCACCCCAGGCCCCTCCCACACCCCGATTGGCTCTTTAAGCCCCGCCCCCTCCTCTTAGGCCCCTCCTCCAGTCCCTCCCCTTCCAGGCCCCGCCCCTCTCTCACCATTGGCTGACGAGCTCCCGGAGGCGGGGCCAGTCCCTGATTCGCTGCTGGCAGCCCTCGCTGACCAATCGCAGCTGGGGCAGCAGCTCGGCCACGCCCTCGGAGACAGCGGGCGGGGCCGGCACCTCTGGCCACGCCCCCTCTTGTGCAGGCCCCGCCCCCCGGCGCACGAGCAACGCCCCCTGGCGGAGCTGCTGCCTCAAGATGGCCGCCCGGGACAGCAGCAACCCCTGGGGGGTGAAAGGGGGTGGAGTCAGCCTTGGCCACGCCCCCACACCCTGCGGGACACGCCCACAATGGGCGGGGGCGGGACCCTCCGGGGCGGGACCCTCCCCACACCTTTTCCGACCCATTCAAGCCCAACTCCAAGCTCCTCCCCCTCCCTCTAAGCTCCTCCCCTTCCTCTAAGCCCCTCCCCTTTTCCTCCAGCCCCACCCCCAACTTTTAAGCCCCTCCCACATTCCCACGCCCCCAGCCCCTCCCCCTCTATTTAAGCCCCTCCTCCTCTCTAGACCCCTCCCCTCACTCCTCAAGCCCCTCCCCTATTTAAGCCCCACCCCTTTGAGCCCCTCCCCTTCACTTTAAGCTCCTCCCCTTTAAGCCACACCCCCTCTACTTAAGCCCCTCCCCTCCCCATTTGAGCCCCTCCCTTTAAGACCCACCTCCTCCATTTAAGCCCCGCCCCACCCGATTTAACCCCTCCCCTTTTAAGCCCCACCCACCCCATTTAAGCCCCTCCCACCCCCACATTTTAGCCCCGCCCCCTTTAAGCCCCTCCCCCACCTGTGCCACGCCCATCTCCAGTGCCAGCCCCCGCAGAGGGGGCGTGGCCTGTGCCGGGGGGCGGGGCTCCGCTCCCAGTGCTCCCAGTGCCAGCTGCCGGCGACGGAGCCACGCCCCCTCCAGAGTGGGAGGGGCCGAGCCCGGCCCCGCCCGCGCCACGCCCACAACCTGCGGCCAATCAGAAACGTCGGGAAATGGGAGGGGCTGGGGGGCAATGGGAGGGACTGGGGGATACTGGGAGGGAACTGGGAGCAAACTGGGATCAAACTGGGTTATACTGGGAGGGAACTGGGGTGGACTGGGCTATAGTGGGAGGGACTGGGAGGGAACTGGGGGATACTGGGAGGGACTGGGATCAAACTGGGATCAAACTGGGATGGACTGGGAGGGAACTGGCAGGGACTGGGATCAAACTGGGAGGGAACTGGGGGGTTACTGGTTTATACTGGTCCGTACTCGTCCATACCGGTCTCTAACGGGTTTATACTGTTCCATACTGGTTTTATACTGGTCCGTACTGGTCCGTACTGGTCCATACTGGTTTATACTGGTCCATACTGGTCTATATTGGTTTCTAAGTGGTCCATACTGGCCCATACTGGTCCGTACTGGTCTCTAACTGGTCCATACTGGTCCATACTGGTCTCTAACTGGTCCATACTGGTCTCTAACTGGTTTATACTGGTCCATACTGGTCCATACTGGTCCATACTGGTCCATACTGGTCTCTAACTGGTCTATACTGGTCCGTACTGGTCCATACTGGTCCCTAACTGGTCCACACTGGTTTATACTGGTCCATACTGGTCCATACTGGTCTGTAACTGGTCCGTACTGGTCCATAACTGGTCCGTACTGGTCTGTACCGGTCTCTAACTGGTCCATACTGGTCCCTAACTGGTCCCTAACTGGTCCGTACTGGTCCCTACTGGTCTGTAACTGGTTTATACTGGTCCATACTGGTCCATTCCGGTCTCTAACTGGTCCATACTGGTCCGTACTGGTTTCTAACTGGTTTATACTGGTCCATACTGGTCCCTACTGGTTTATACTGGTCCATACTGGTCCGTACTGGTCTGTAACTGGTCCCTACTGGTCTCTAACTGGTCCCTAACTGGTCCATACTGGTCCATACTGGTTTATACTGGTCCGTCCCGCTCCGTTCCCCACCTGTTCCCGCAGCGCTCCCAGCGCCGCTCGGCGCCCTCTGCTGGCGGCGCTCAGGAACCGCAGGCGCTGCCGCAGCCGCAGCTGGGGGGGAAAAACGGCCAAAAATCAACGGAACGGACCCAAAATGGACCAAAATAACCCCAAAAAATCAACGGAACGGACCCAAAATGAACCAAAAATGAATGAAATGAACCCAAAAATCAACGGAACGGACCCAAAATGAACCGAAATAACCCCAAAAAATCAACGGAACGGACCCAAAATCAACTGAAATAACCCCAAAAAATCAACGGAACGGACCCAAAATGAACCGAAATCAACGGAATGAACCCCAAAAATCAACGGAACGGACCCGAAATGAACCGAAAATGAATGAAATGAACCCAAAAATCAGCGGAACGGACCCAAAATGAACCGAAATAACCCCAAAAAATCAACAGAACGGACCCAAAATGAACCCAAAAATCAACGGAACGGACCCAAAATGAACCAAAATAAATCAAATTAACCCCAAAAAATCAACGGAACGGACCCAAAATGAACCGAAAATGAATGAAATGAACCCAAAAATCAACGGAATGGACCCGAAATGAACCAAAATCAACGGAATGAACCCCAAAAAATCAACGGAACGGACCCAAAATGAACCAAAAATTAATGGAATGAACCCAAAAATCAACGGAATGGACCCGAAATGAACCCAAAATCAACCGAAAAGTACCCAAATTTATCCCGAAATCAACGGAATTCACCCAAAATGAACCGAAATCAACCAAAATGAACCCAAAATCACCCGAAATCCACCCGAAATTCACCCAAAAATCACTGAAATGAACCCAAAATGAACCCAAATTAACCCAAAATGAACCCGAAAATCACCCAAAGAAACTGAAATCACCCAAAATGAACCCAAAATTCACCCAAAATGAACCCAAAATCAGCAAAATGAACCCAAATTCACCGAAATTCACCCAAAATGAACCCAAAAATCACCAAAATTCACCCAAAATGAACAGAAAATCACCCAAAATTAACCCCAAAATCACCCAAAGGAACCCAAAATCCCCCAAATTAACCCAAAATTAACAAAATTAACGCAAAAATCCCCCTGAAACCACCCAAATTCACCTCCAAATTTCCCCCCAAAATCCCCCAAATTAACCCCAAAATCACAAAAATTAACTCAAAACCACCCAAATGAACCCAAAATGAACCCGAGACCACCCCAATTAACCCAAAATCCCCCAAATTAACCCCAAAATCCCCGCAAATTACCCCAAAAATCACCAAAATTCACCGCAAAATTCCCCCTGAAACCACCCAAATTAAGCCCAAAATCACCCGAATTAACCCAAAATCCCAAAAACCCCAAAACCCCCAAAAAACCCCCAAAACCCCCCAAAACCCCAAAATCCCCCCCCAAAAAACTCCAAAATTTCCCATTTTAAGCCCCCAAAACCCCCCCAAATTTCCAAAAAAAAAAAACCCCAAAAATTTCCAAAAAAACGCCAAATTTCCCATTTTACCCCCAAAAAACCCCAAATCCCAAAAAAAACCCCAAAAACCCCAAAATCCCCAAATCCCCCAAAACCCCCAATCCCCAAAACCCCCCCCAAAAAACCCCAAAATTTCCCATTTTACCCCCTAAAAACCCCAAATCCCAAAAACCCCAAATCCCCCAAATTTGCCCCAAAATCCCCCCCAAAAAACCCCAAAATTTCCCATTTTACCCCCCCAAAAACCCCCAAAACCCCAAATCCCAAAAACCCCAAAAACCCCCAAATTTCCCCCAAAACCCCCAAAATTTCCCATTTTACCCCCAAAAACCCCAAATCCCAAAACCCCCAAATTCCCCCAAATTCCCCCAAATTTGCCCCAAAATCCCCCCCAAAAAACCCCAAAATTTCCCATTTTACCCCCCCAAAAACCCCCAAACCCCAAAAAACCCCAAAAACCCCAAATTTCCCCAAATCCCCCAAAACCCCAAACTCCCAATCCCCCAAAATCCCCCCCAAAAAACCCCAAAATTTCCCATTTTATCCCCCCCAAAAACCCCCAAAACCCCAAATCCCAAAAACCCCAAAAACCCCCAAATTTCCCCCAAAAACCCCAAAATTTCCCATTTTACCCCCTAAAAACCCCAAATCCCAAAAAACCCCAAATCCCCCAAATTTGCCCCAAAATCCCCACCAAAAAACCCCAAAATTTCCCATTTTATCCCCCCAAAACCCCCAAAACCCCAAATACCAAAAACCCCCAAAACCCCAAATACCAAAAAACCCCCAAAACCCCCAAATTTCCCACAAAACCCAAAATCCCAAAAACCCCAAAACTCCCCAAATTTCCAAAAAAAAAAAACCCAAAATTTCCAAAAAAACCCCAAATTTTCCCATTTTACCCCCAAAAACCCCAAAACCCCAAATCCCCCAAAACCCCAAAATCCCAAATCCCCAAAATCCCCCCCAAAAAGCCCCAAAATTTCCCATTTTATCCCCCCCAAAAACCCCCAAAACCCCAAATCCCAAAAACCCCAAAAACCCCCAAATTTCCCCCAAAACCCCCAAAATTTCCCATTTTACCCCCAAAAACCCCAAATCCCAAAACCCCCAAATTCCCCCAAATTCCCCCAAATTTGCCCCAAAATCCCCCCCAAAAAACCCCAAAATTTCCCATTTTACCCCCCCAAAAACCCCCAAAACCCCAAATACCAAAAAACCCCAAAAACCCCCAAATTTCCCCCAAAACCCCAAATCCCAAAAACCCCAAATCCCCCCAAATTTCCCAAAAAAACCCCAAAATTTCCCATTTTACCCCCAAAAAACCCCAAATCCCAAAAAACCCCAAAACCCCAAATTTTCCCCAAAACCCCAAATTTTCCCCAAAACCCCAAATTTGCCCCAAAATCCCCCCCAAAAAACCCCAAAATTTCCCATTTTATCCCCCCAAAAACCCCCAAAACCCCAAATCCAAAAACCCCAAAACCCCCAAATTTCCCCCAAAACCCCCAAAATTTCCCATTTTACCCCCAAAAACCCCAAATCCCAAAACCCCCAAATTCCCCCAAATTCCCCCAAATTTGCCCCAAAATCCCCCCCAAAAAACCCCAAAATTTCCCATTTTACCCCCCCAAAAACCCAAATACCAAAAAACCCCAAAAACCCCCAATTTCCCCCAAAACCCCCAAATCCCAAAAACCCCAAATCCCCCCAAATTTCCCAAAAAAAACCCCCAAATTCCCCAAAAAAAACCCCAAAAAACCCCAAAAACCCAAATACCAAAAAACCCCAAAAACCCCCAAATTTCCCCAAAACCCCAAAACCCAAAAACCCAAATCCCCCAAATTCCCCAAAAAACCCCCAAAATTTTTACCCCCAAAAAACCCCCAAAATCCCCCCCAAAAACCCCAAATCCCAAAAAAACCCCAAAAACCCCAAAATCCCCCAAATTTGCCCCAAACCCTCGCTCACCACTCGGCCCCTCCCCCGCCGCAGCCGCTGCCGGAGCCGCTCCAGGGCCGGGATTGGGGCCAAATCCGGGGATTTGGGGATTTTGGGATTTGGGGCCAAATCCGGGGATTTTGGGATTTTGGGATTTGGGGCCAAATCCGGGGATTTTGGGGTTTGGGGATTTGGGGCCGATTTTGGGGCCAAATCCGGGGATTTTGGGGCCAAATTTGAGGAGTTTGGGGCCAAATTTGGGGTCAAATTTGAGGAGTTTGGGGCCAAATTTGGGGTCAAATTTGGGGGATTTTGGGGCCAATTTTGGGGCCAAATTTGGGGATTTTGGGGCCGAGTTTGGGGCCAAATTTGGGGATTTTGGGGCCGAGTTTGGGGCCAAATTTGGGGCCAAATTCAGGGATTTTGGGGCCAAATCTGAGGAGTTTGGGGCCAATTTTGGGGTCAAATTTTGGGATTTTGGGGCCGAGTTTGGGGCCAGGTTTGGGGCCAAATCTGAAGATTTTGGGTTCAAATCTTGAGATTTTGGGGCTGAATTTGAGGATTTCGGGGCCAAAATTTTGTGGATTTTGGGGTTTCGGGGCCGAATTTTGGATTTTTGGTGGGGTTGGGGTTTTGGGGGTGAATTTTGGGGGTTTTGGGGTGGATTTTGGGGGTTTTGGGGCGGATTTTGGGGCGGATTTTGGGGTGAATTTTGGGGGTTTTGGGGCTCCTGCTGGAGCTGGGTCAGCGCCCGGCCCAGGGAGCCCCTGAAGGCCGAGAGCCCCTCCCGGAGCAGGAACAGCCTGGGGAGGAAATTTGGGGTGAGAAATGGGGATTTTGGGCAAAATGGGGATTTTGGGGGGAAAAATGGGGATTTTGGGGGGAAAATGGGGATTTTGGGGGGAAAAAATGGGGAAAAATGGGGATTTTGGGGGGAAAATAGGGGGAGAAATGGGAGAAAAATGGGAATAAAAATTGGGATTTTGGGGCTGATTTTGGGGCCAAATCCGGGGATTTTGGGGTTTTGGGATTTGGGGCCGAGTTTGGGGCCAAATTTGGGGAGTTTGGGGCCAATTTTGGGGTCAAATTTGGGGATTTTGGGGCCAATTTTGGGGTCAAATTTGGGGATTTTGGGGCCAATTTTGGGGTAGAATTTGGGGATTTTGGGGCCAAATTTGAGGAGTTTGGGGCTGAGTTTGGGGCCAAATTCGGGGATTTTAGGGGCCGAGTTTGGGGCCAATTTTGGGGTTGAATTTGGGGCCGATTTTGGGTCCAAATTTTGGGGATTTTGGGGCTGAATTTTGGGGTTTTGGGCCGATTTGGGAATTTTAGGCCTGAATTTGGGGCTGATTTTGGAGCCGATTTTGAGGCCAATTTTGGGGATTTTGAGGCCAATTTTGGGTTTGAATTTGGAGATTTTGGGGGAAAAATGGGGGAAAATGGGGATTTTTGGGGGAAAATAGGGGGAGAAATGGGAGAAAAATGGGAATAAAAATTGGGATTTTGGGGTCGATTTTGGGGCCAAATTTGGGGATTTTTGGGGCCAAACTTGGGGATTTTGGGGCCAAATTTGTGGCTGAATTTTGGGGATTTTTGGGGCAGAATTTGTTGATTTCGGGGTCGATTTTGGGGCTGAATTTTGGGGGAGATTTTGGGACCAAACTCAGGAAATTTGAGCCAATTTTAGGGATTTTGGGGCTGAATTTTGGGGGCTGTTTTTGGGTTTGAATTTGGGGATTTTGGGGCCAAATTTTGGGGATTTTTGGGGCCAAACTTGTGGCAAAATTTTGGGGATTTTGGGGCAGAATTTGGGGATTTTGGGGTCGATTTTGGGGCCGAATTTGGGGATTTTTGGGGCTGAATTTGGGGCCAAATTTGGGGATTTTGGGGTTGAAATTTTGGGATTTTTGGGGGCTGAATTTTGGGATTTTAGGCCTGAATTTTGGGGATTTTGGGGCTGATTTTGGAGGTGATTTTGGGGATTTTGAGGCCAATTTTTGGTTTTGAATTTGGGGATTTTTGGGGGAAAATCGGGGAGAAATGGGAGAAAAATGGGAATAAAAATTGGGATTTTGGGGCCAAATTTGGGGCCAAATTTTGGGGATTTTGGGGTCGATTTTGGGGCAGAATTTGGGGCCAAACTTGGGGATTTTTGGGGCTGAGTTTGGGGATTTTGGAGCTGATTTTGGGGCCAAATTCGGGGATTTTGGAGCTGATTTTGGGGGCGATTTTGGGGCTGAATTTGGGATTTTTCGGCCGAATTTGGGGATTTTGGAGCCGGTTTTGGAGCCAATCTTGGGGATTTTGAGGCCGATTTTGGGGTCAAATTTGGGGATTTTGGGGCTGAATTTTGGGGCAAATTTTGAGGATTTTGGGGCCGAATTTTGGGGCAAATTTTGGGGATTTTGGGGATTTTCTGGGCCCAAAGTTGAGGATTTTGGGGTGAAATTTGTGGCTGAATTTTGGGGATTTTAGAGGCCGATTTTGGGGCTAAATTTGGGGCCGATTTTGGAGCCAATTTTGGGGATTTTGGGGTCAATTTTGGGGCCAAATTCGGGGATTTTGGGCCTGAATTTTGGGGGAGGATTTGGGAGCAAACTCAGGAGATTTTGAGGCAATTTGGAGATTTTGGGGCCAAATTCGAGGCCAAATTTGAGGATTTTGGGGCTGAGTTTGGGGGCTAAATTCGGGGATTTTAGGGCCGAGTTTGGGGCCAATTTTGGGGTTGAATTTGGGGCCGATTTTGGGTCCAAATTTTGGGGGATTTTGGGCTGAATTTTGGGGTTTTTGGGCCGATTTTGGAAATTTTAGGCCTGAATTTGGGGCTGATTTTGGAGGCCGATTTTGAGGCCAATTTTGGGGATTTTGAGGCCAATTTTGGGTTTGAATTTGGGGATTTTGGGGGAAAAATGGGGGGAAAATAGGGGGAGAAATGGGAGAAAAATGGGAATAAAAATTGGGATTTTGGGGTCGATTTTGGGGGCCAAATTTGGAGCCAAATTTGGGATTTTTGGGGCCAAATTTGGGGATTTTGGGGCCAAATTTGTGGCTGAATTTTGGGGATTTTTGGGGCAGAATTTGTTGATTTTGGGGTCGATTTTGGGGACCAAATTCGGGGATTTTGGGGCTGAATTTTGGGGGAGATTTGGGACCAAACTCAGGAAATTTGGAGCCAATTTTAGGGATTTTGGGGCTGAATTTTGGGGCTGTTTTTGGGTTTGAATTTGGGGATTTTGGGGCCAAATTTGTGGCTCAATTTTGGGGATTTTGGGGTCGATTTTGGGGCCGAATTTGGGGATTTTTGGGGGCTGAATTTGGGGCCGAGTTTGGGGATTTGGGTTGAAATTTTGGGATTTTTGGGGCTGAATTTTGGGATTTTAGGCCTGAATTTTGGGGATTTTGGGGCTGATTTTGGAGGTGATTTTGGGGATTTTGAGGCCAATTTTGGTTTTGAATTTGGGGATTTTTGGGGGAAAATCGGGGGAGAAATGGGAGAAAAATGGGAATAAAAATTGGGATTTTGGGGCCAAATTTGGGGCCAAATTTGGGGATTTTGGGGTCAATTTTGGGGTTGAATTTAGGGCCAAACTTGGGGATTTTTGGGGCCAAATTTGGGGATTTTGGGGTTGATTTTGGGGCCAAATTTGGGGATTTTGGGGTGGATTTTAGGGCCAAATTCGGGGATTTTGGGGCCAAGTTTGGGGCCAAATTTGGGGATTTTTGGGGTGGATTTTGAGGGCAAATTTGGGGATTTTTGGGGCTGAATTTGGGGCCAATTTTTGGATTTTAGAGACGATTTTGGGGTTGAATTTTGGGGCTGAATTTGGGGATTTTGGGGCTGAGTTTTGGGGATTTTGGAGGTGCATTTTGGAGCTGAATCTCGAGATTTTGGGTCGAAATTTTGGGATTTTTGGGGCTGAATTTTGGGGTTTTTGGTCTGAATTTGGGGTTTTTCGGGCTGATTTTGGTTTTGAATTTGGGGATTTTTGGGGGAAAATCGGGGGAGAAATGGGAGAAAAATGGGAATAAAAATTGGGATTTTGGGGCCAAATTTGGGGATTTTGGGGTGGATTTTGAGGGCAAATTTGGGGATTTTTGGGGCTGAATTTGGGGCCAATTTTTGGATTTTAGAGACAATTTTGGGGTTGAATTTGGGGCCAAATTTGGGGATTTGGGGTCGATTTGGGGCCAAATTTGGGGATTTTTGGGGCTGAATTCGGGGATTTTTGGGGCTGAATTTTGGGGTTTTTGGTCTGAATTTGGGGATTTTGGAGCCAAATTTGGGGCTGATTTTGGAGCCAATTTTGGGATTGAATTTGGCGATTTGGGGGAAAAATGGGGGGAAAAATGGGAATAAAAATTGGGATTTTGGGGCTGATTTTGGGGCCAAATTCGGGGATTTTGGGGCTGAATTTGGAGCCCAAATTTAAGAAATAATTTAGGGCAGATTTGAAATATTTTGGGATCATTTTGGGGATTTTTGGGATCATTTTTGGGACATTTTGGGATCATTTTTTTGATTTTTGGGACATTTTAGGATCATTTTTGGGATCATTTTGGGATAGTTTAGGATAATTTTTAGGATATTTTGGGGTCATTTTTGGGATTTTTTGGGGTCATTTTTAAGATATTTTGGGTCATTTTTGGGACATTTTGGGATATTTTATGATCATTTTTAGGATATTTTGGGTCATTTTTAGGATATTTTGGGGTCATTTTTGGGATTTTTGGGCTGGATTTCGGGATATTTTAGGGTCATTTTGGGATCATTTTTGGGACATTCTGGGCCGGATTTCAGGGAATTTGGGATATTTTGGGATCATTTTTTGGATTTTGGGATCATTTTTGGGATATTTTGGGGTCATTTTAGGGACATTTTGGGATTATTTTAAGGACATTTTTAGGATATTTTAGGATCATTTTTTGGATATTTTGGGGTCATTTTTTGGATATTTTGGGATCATTTTTGGGATTTTTTGGGATAATTTCTGGGACGTTTTGGGATTATTTTAAGGATATTTTTAGGATATTTTAGGATCATTTTTGGGATATTTTGGGGTCATTTTAGGATATTTTTGGGGTCGTTTTTGGGGACATTTTGGGACATATTTGGGATCATTTTGGGGTCATTTTTATTATATTTTGGGGTCATTTTTGGGATATTTCGGGACAATTTTTGGGATATTTTGGGCCGGATTTCAGGGAATTTGGGATATTTTGGGCTCATTTTTGGGATATTTTACGATCATTTTTAGGATATTTTGGGGTCATTTTTGGGGACATTTTTGGGACATTTTGGGATCATTTTTAGGATATTTTAGGATCATTTTTGGGATATTTTGGGATCATTTTTAGGATATTTTGGGGTCATTTTAGGGACATTTTGGATTATTTTTAAGGACATTTTTAGGATATTTTAGGATCATTTTTAGGATATTTTGGGGTCATTTTAGGATATTTTTGGGATCGTTTTTGGGGACATTTTGGGACATTTTTGGGATCATTTTGGGGTCATTTTTTATTATATTTTGGGGTCATTTTTGGGATATTTCGGGACAATTTCTGGGACATTTTGGGACAATTTTTGGGGTATTTTGGGATCATTTTTAGGATATTTTGGGATCATTTTGGGGTCATATTTGGGACCTTTTGGGATCATTTTAGGATATTTTTGGGATCATTTTGGGATCATTTTTGGGATATTTTGGGCTCATTTTTGGGATATTTTGGGATCATTTTTTAGGATATTTTGGGGTAATTTTTGGGATTTTTTGGGATAATTTCTGGGACATTTTGGGATCATTTTAAGGACATTTTTTAGGATATTTTAGGATCATTTTTAGGATATTTTGGGGTCATTTTTGGGATTTTTTGGGAAAATTTCTGGGACAATTTGGGATCATTTTTAGGATATTTTAGGATCATTTTTGGGATATTTTGGGGTCATTTTAGAATATTTTTGGGATCGTTTTTGGGGACATTTTGGGACATATTTGGGATCATTTTGGGGTCATTTTTATTATATTTTGGGCTCATTTTGGGGTATTTTCGGGACAATTTTTGGGGCATTTTGGGACAATTTTTGGGGGTATTTTGGGATCATTTTTAGGATATTTTGGGATCATTTTGGGGTCATATTTGGGACCTTTTCGGGTCATTTTAGGATATTTTTGGGATCATTTTTGGGGACATTTTGGGACAATTTTG